>NC_037669.1:8203129-8243158 GCF_003255815.1 Theropithecus gelada | reverse complement strand
AAAAATTATATTACTATTATTTTTCCTAAGATTAATATTAATAAATATAGTTATGTAATTATACACCTGATTGTAAAGGCATTCACTCAGAAATATGTATATGACTGAAACAGAAAAAGTTACTTATCTCATTTCTATTTTATTTTATTCTTTCCTCTATTTTTCCTTTTTCATTATTCCAGCTTTCTTCCCTTCCTTCCTTTTCTCCTTTTTTCTTTCTTTCCCTTTCTTCATTTCTTCCTCTTTTTTCTCTCTTTATCTTTACTGTCCTCTCTTTCTCTTTTCTTTTCTTTCTTCTTTCTTTCCTTCCTTCCTTCCTTCCTTCCTTCCTTCCTTCCTTCCTTCCTTCCTTCCTTCCTTCCTTCCTTCCTTCCCTCCTTCCTTCCTTCCTTCCCTCCTTCTTTCCTCTCTTTTCCTTTCAACTGAATCCCATAAATTTAATTTCATGACAAATAAAATGGATTATGACCTTTATTTTAAAAAATATTATTCTCAGTATCTGACTAGGTATAAGGTAAAACTCAGTAACCAGTTTGATAAAGAAAAACATGAAGTGTCTCAGGGATGCAAATTAGTTCAGAATAAAGATCCAGCTCCCACTTTATTGGGGGCTTATAATTTCTGAAGCTAGACTTTGTAGAAACAGGAAGATTTACACTAGAGAAAGTACTAAAAAATATCACATGAATACAGTTTAATCTAATGCTTAATGATTCTCTGTGCTCTTTCAGTACTGAGGTGAAATCATAAATATTATCACCCAAAAGCTTATGAACTGGGAATTTCAATGTCTTTAGCAAGATACTTGACCTGAAAAAAATCTATCCCTGAACAAAGACAATGTGTTTTAATATGTATGTGCTGCTTTAGTAAATCTTGATACACAATCAGAAAAATAAATGATGAGTTCTTTAACATAAAGAAATTAATGTGTCTGAAAGGATTAACCAAGGAGCTTGAGTGGTAAGGAAGGAAGATATAAGATAATATTTCCTCCTTTTTTATCTGAAATTTTGAGTAGGAGAAAAAGGTATAAATCCATTTCTATGTGTCTTGGTACTCAGAAGACTTTGGTTCTTGGTCAATTCAAGGGAATGTGGATTCTCTTGAATCCATAGTAGAGATAAGAAGATTACATGTTTGGATGAGAATGTATTGAATGTAGTTGTATTATCCTTAAATTATATGTTAAAAACTTACTCAAATTGCTACATTTAGGTCTAGAAAGTCTACTAGCGAAATGTACATGAGTGGATCTCATAGACCAAAGGGATGCATAGAGAACATGATAGTGTTTCATTAGAGCTAAAGAAAGACCATGACGTCCAAGGAGCTGCCAGCAGACCCTATCTATCAAGCTCAAGGAGTTCCTTTAACAGTAGTCCCACATACCAACCGTGAATGCCAGCACAATGTCCTGAGAAGTTCACGTCTCAAAGGTTATCACATCAGCCACACCTAAGGGCCAGGAAGGGGCCTTAGGCTCCCTTATCTACATCAGAAGATCATAAAAGCCTCATTACAGTCTCTCATTGTAGCAGTTTGGAGCCCAGAAGGAACAATTGTTCTTTAAAGACTAAAGGTATAAAAAGCAACCATTTAAATGATGAGAGCTGATAAATTTGTATATTGGTTGGGATTAAATTTTACTCTGAATTTAAACATGAGATTCATGAACTCTTAGTAAATTATAGTTGAGATAAAGATCCAGCAATTGTTCTGTATGTATAAACAATAGTGTGGTTAATTTTAAGGCTTCACACATAGTTACAAGGATCACTTTCAAGCCCATATACTGAAATAATGTTAATATTCCAGAAATGACATTGAGACATATTGCTCTTATCAATTTTCTTTTGTTAATAAAGCTAATACCACAGATGTATAAATTCTCCAATTAGCATGTTTTTCTACCAAATAAAAAGGATTACCTTCAAGACTGCTCAGATGGCTAATCCACTTATGCTAGAATTTGCTGCTAATCTTTTGCTTATTTTCTTATAAGTCTTCCAAAGAATGCTACTTCACACAATTATACTGATGGAAAAGACTATAATAAGTCATAGAGCAATTTCTTTTGCCTTTAGTCAAGCCTGAAAACATATTCTAAAACATAGTTATTTGTCAAATATATTAAAATATGAAGAATATATTTACAAAATTGTATAATTCATTAATTATGCTACCGATTACTCTTACAATATAAAGAATATTTAAAAGATGACTACTACCTCAAGAGCACCTTTCTATTTTTCCATATTTTTCATCAATTTATTAAATAACACATTTTCTAATTGGTGCTAATCCTCTAGTATATGTTTTTCTATCATTTTTTGAGGCATGGTATTTTACCCAAAAATATAAATTAAAAACGCACCCCTTACATTATTCACAGTGAGCCACATAGTGATACATTCATGTCTTATGCCATCATTATGAAACAAAAAGCTTGCAAATATACACATGCCAACACACCTTGCACACCAATATACAGAATTCCAAAAGTTCATATCTAAATAAGTTGTGGGATCAAGATTGCTTTATTAGATCACACAGCAAGGAAAGGTAGTACAGAGAAGATCACAATTTGAGTAATGAACTTGATGAAGCACCAAAACATACGAATTTCTGAGACATTCGAGGAAAGCAGAAAAGCAACTCTAAGTAGCCTGAGAGAAAAGGGTGACTGGTGCATTTTAGGACTGTAAAGGATGGAATGAGGAAGAGAGAGGCATGATCAGAGGCATAGTAACCAGGGGCCATATTGTGAGACTGTTGGCTTTTACTCTGAGTGAGACGGGAACCCAGCGGAGAATTTGAACAAATATGAATTGTCTTATGTTTTATCTTGGTTAAAGTGACTGTCTAATTCAGAAATGACTGAAATTCAGAAGAAAAGATACTAACATGATGCCTCCACAGACTGCAAATCATGAAAAGTAATCTACTGCAAGATTAATGTGTTAGAGATATAATTGTCATTTTTTAACATTCAAAATGTACTCATTACATTAGATATTTAAATAATCATCTATATTTTGTTTTGTATATAGTCTGAGCACAAGGAACTGGTTCACTGATCTTAGTGATAAGAAGAAATAAAACCTGTGACAAATACAGTCTTGAACCACACAGCAACATTTTGGTCAACATTGAACAATATATACAACAATGGTCCTATAAGATTATAAAGGAGCCGAAAAGTTGCTATTGCCTAGTGATGTCATAGTCACAATACTTTAGAGTGATGCATTAATGAAAAACAAACGTTTAAAAAGTAAAACATTTAAAAAATAATGTGAGAAGCTTATAGAATAAGGATCCAAAGAAAGAAAAATATTTTTTTGTAGCTATACAACGTGGTTGTTTTAAACTAAGTATTATTACAAAAGTCAAAAGTTTAAAAAATTTGAAGTTTATAGAGTTTAAAACTTTCAGGCCAGATGCGGTGGTTCACACCTCTAATCCTAGCACTTTGGGAGGCCTAGGCAGGTGGATTGCCTGAGCTCAGAAGTTCAAGACCAGCCTGGGCAACATGGTAAAACCTTGTCTCTTCTAAAATATTTAAAAAATTAGCTGAGCATGGCGGCATGCACCTGTAATCCCAGCTGCTTGGGAGGCTGAGACAGGAGAATCGCTGAAACCCAGGACATGGAGGCTGCAGTGAGATGAGATTGTGCCATTGCACTCCAGCCTGGGTGACAGAGGGAGACTGTGTCTCAAAAAAAAAAAAAAAAACTTTCTGTAAGCTAAGGTTAGTTTATTATTGAAGAGAGAAAAATATTTTTATAAATTTACTGTAGCCTAAGAGTACCCTGCTGATAAAGTATACAGTAGTGCACAGTAATGTCCTCTGCCTCCACATTCCGTCACCACTCTCTCACTGACTTACCCAGAGCAACGTCCAGTCCTGCTTATCACTTCATGGTAAGTGCCCCATACAGGTGAACCATTTTTCATTTTATATATTTTATTTTTACTGTACCTTTTCTATGTTTAAATGTGATTAAACACACAAATACTATTGTGTTACAATTGCCTACAGTATTTAGTATAATAGCATCCTTCACAGGTTTGTAGCCTTGGTGCAATAGGATATATCATATAGTCTGGGTGTGTAGTAGGCTATAACATCTAGCTGTGTAAGTACATCTATGCTGTTTGTACAATGATGGAATTGACAACACAATCCTCAGAATGTATCTTCATCATTAAATGATGCATAACTGTGTTAACACTATGTAAGAAGAAGGAACAAAACTATGTGTTCAGAAGATCTTCTTTTTGAAGGAGATTTGAATTATACATGAGTAGAAAACCGTCAAGCTAATAAAGAAGGAAACACCACCAGAAACCCCAAAAAGCAAGTGTAAAGACCCTTGAGGGGAAATATTTTGTTATATAATAGAAATTTTAAAAAGTCAAAATGACTGTGAGAAAAGGGTGATGTGGGTGACTACAAAGCTAAAGATGGAGGCAGAGGTTAGGTAATGCAGGACCTTTGGATGATTGTGTTAATTGTATATTTTATCCTAAAAGAAAAGGAAATTATTGAAAGTTTTTCTGTAGGCAAGTTATATTATTTCCCTTATTTTTAAAAGAATTACTCTCAGAGTTCTCTAAGGAATGCAATTGGCATGGGGAGGCAGGAGAAGAAAAAAAAAGGAAATGAATTAAAAGATCATTGAAAAGGAGAGATATTACCCAACTGTAACTCTTGCTGTAAAGCCACAGTAATCAAGATAGTATAGTATCAGGGAAAAGAATAGCAAACATATCAATAGAACGGAATAGAGAATGCAGAACTAGACCACAATTACTACAGTCCATTCATCTTTGACAAAGGAATAAAGGCAATACAATGGAGAGACGAAACTGCTTTCAATAAATGGTGCTGGAATAAGTGAACATTCATATAAAAAAATCATTCTAGGTACAAATCCTAAAAAAATTAACTCAAAATGGATCATAAACCTATATGTAAAATGTAAAACTATTAAACTCCTAGGAGATAACATAGGAGAAAATCTAGATGATCTTAACCTTGACAAGGATTTTTTAAGTGTGACACCAAAAGCACATTCTGTGGAATAAATAATTGAAAAGCTAGACTTTATTAAAATAAAATTAATCTACTCTGAGAAAGGACCTGTCAAGAAAATGAGAAGACAAGCCACAGACAGGAAGAAAATATTTACAAAAGACATACCTAATTAAAAACTGTGATCCAAAATTTTAAAAAGGACAAAGGATCTTAACTCATCAAAGAAAATACAGAGATGGGAAATAAGCATATAAAAAGATCCTCGATTGCAAATTAAACAATGTTATACTGTTATACTACTACACACATACAAATCCAACTTTTTAAATTATTAGTAACTTTTTTTTTTAACAGAGTTTCACTCTTGTTGCCCCAGCTGGTGTGCAATGGCACCATCTCGGCTCATTGCAACCTCCACCTCTGCCTCCTGGGTTCAAATGATTCTCCCGCCTCAGCCTCCCGACTAGATGAGATTACAGGTGCCTGCCACCGTGCCCAGCTAATTTTTTTCTATTTTTAGTAGAGACATGGTTTCACTATGTTGGCCAGACTGGTCTCGAACTCCTGACCTCAGGTGATCCACACTCCTTGGCCTACCAAAGTGGTAGGATTACAGGCGTGAGGCACGGCACCCAGCTGAGTAACACCTTCTTATTAGCATAGGGCCTTTAAAACTTTTGGAACTTAAGGAAAATTGGAAATTATTATAGTATATCAAGAAGGTGAGTGAAACATCTTTCAAATGTGCATAAAAAACAAACATCAATTTACTGTAAAAGAACAGTTTATATGGTGTCAACATTGTTTCTGAAAGTTCAACTAGGAAGCTTTTGCAATATATATTTAATGAGTAAAGGTGTTGTAAAGTGGCGTAACAGGAATGCAGAGGAGTAAATGAATTTAGACTATATTTAGGAAAAAAAGCATTGGGATTTTTGGTAGGTTTTGGTATGGTATGTGAATAAGGAGTAAGACAATAACAGACATTTCTTGTTTGGCAATTAAGTGTGAAAATTACAAATATGTAGTTTAAGAAGTTCATGGGACATTTATGTGGAAATATTGTGCCTGGAGTTGGTTATAGATTTGGAGGTAATCAGCATATAGATGGTCATTCATTCAGCAAGTTGATATTGAATGCTAAGTGTATATCCAAGTAGCTGGTTGTCTGAGATTACAGAAGGATTCAAATCTAATGTTGCTTCTACCTAAAGTTCTAAAAGCTTTTACTCTACTGAATTTCAAATGTGAAACAGAGAAATAATGAACTCTTTTTACTAGAATAAACCATATATTACCGTTGTGTCAACTTTAGAGAGAAAGACACACGCTATAAAATGTTAGCTGGACTCCAAGATCAAGAAAGATTTCCAGAGGGAAAATCCCATTAAACTGAAGCATGATATTCAATTTAGTATGTGAGGAAGTAGAGGTTAGGGTAGGGTATAAGATTTTTGGAATAGTAAATAGCAAGTGAAAATGGACAGGAAGAAAACAATCATTAGAAATGGAAAAAAAAAAAGCGTGTGATTATAGATTAAACTAAAGACAGTGAATAGCATGATATAAGAATAGCGAGGTTGGAAAATGCCAGATAACACAATACTTTGAGGGCCACAGTGGTAGCCAGTGACATGCTTCACCTGAGTAAATGACTTTATTATTTTTATATTTTAAAATTTTAGTTGCTTTGTGAAGAATGTGTTGAAATCATAAGGAGGGGACGAGGCAATCTGGATACCCCAAGCACATTTAATTTCTTTAAAAGATTGATATTATCATCTAGATTTAGATTTTTGTAGAAGACCTAAATGGAAGAGGTTAGAGTTAAACATATTCAATAGGAGGAATTTATAGCAATGTAAATATATTGGACACTGTGACGGTTAGAATAATCTTTTAGAATTCTGACTTGAACTTGCATATTTTTCCTTAGGAGAGAAAAAGAACTATTAGGAAATTGGAAATGTTTTGACTTGAAACAAAAAGGGTAATGGGATCCAGGCTGTACATGCTAAATTCATGAAACTTTAAGTCAAAAGGTCAATGAACAAAATTGTTATAGCTGTCATAAATTAAAAGTGAATAAATTATAAGGATTATCTATTAAGTACAATGTTTACCAAAGTTATAATAGAATTGTGCTCCCACTCCCATAAAAGATACGTTGAAGTCCTAATCCAATGTACATTAGAATATGATTTTATTTGGAAATAGGCTCATTGCAAATATACCTAAGTTATATTTAAATATCTTAAGTTAAGATGGGGTCATGTTGGGATAGAGTGAGCTCCCCTAGTGTCTTCACAATAATAATATCACATAAACAAAAACAAAGAGAGTATCATGTGAAGATCAAGGTAGATATTGAAATGATGCATTTGAAAGTTAAATAATGTCAGACTGCCAGCAGCCATCAAAAGCTAGAAAAGAGGTACAGAACACATTCTCCCCCACAGGTCTCAGAGGGAACCAACCCTGCCAGCATCTTGATTTTAAATAGCCAGTTCTCTGAACTATGAAATAATATTTTTTGTTATTTTAATCCATGCAGTTCGTGGAACTTTATTACAGCAGCCTAATGGAATAATAAAATAAGTGCCAAATCAAGTTATTCTTGCAGTAAAAATTATATAATGGATTCATAAATTGATTATTATAATGGTTAACATTTTAATAGAGGAATATGTAAATATTTGAAAGATACTTTTACCATTAAAAATGTTGTAGATACAATTTCATATTATTTTATTTTATTTTTTTGAGATGGAGTCTTACTCTGTCGCCCAGGCTGGAGTGAGTGGTGCAATCTCGGCTCACTGCAAGCTCCGCCTCCCGGGTTCCCGCCATTCTCCTGCCTCAGCCTCCCGAGTAGCTGGGACCACAGGCGCCGCCACCTCGCCCAGCTAATTTTTTTCTGATTTTAGTAGAGACGCAGTTTCACCGTGTTAGTCAGGATGGTCTTGACCTCCTGACCTCGTGATCTGCCCACCTCGGCCTCCCAAAGTGCTGGGATTACAGGCGGGAGCCACCGCGCCTGGCCAATTTTAATTTCTATTTTAAATTTGTTTGCTTAAATGTGCAGAATGATAAAATCACAACGTTTGTATATTTTACATTTATTTATACTAGCCATGTGTAGTAAGAATTTCCAAGTTACATTGAAGGATCTCTAAGTCACATAAAAATTCTCTAGTTCTGAGAATCTCCAAAAATCTATCCAAATTTAAAATAATAACAGAGTACTGGAGTTTCACAATTCTGATTTTATATAATGTTCATACAAAACAAAAAAATTGGTAAAATAAAAATTAACAAAATAACACATACAAATAAAAGCTCAGAAAAAGAAATTTTGAAAAAAATTAACACTAGGAACGTGTGACACATTAGAAAGGGAAACTAGCTCTTCAAGAAGTTGAAATACAATAACATAATGAATAAAATTTTAGAATACTGTTTAAAGGATTGAAGTGATTAAAATAATGAAGTTTAGAAAGAGTACTGAATAAAAAATAAATATACAAAATTAAATTGGTTTTAATTACATACAATATATAAGAAGATGCAATTTTGAAAAATTACATTTATGTTAAAAATGTAACAATTTTACATTTCTAGAAAGATTCTGGAAAAATAGTGTAGGAGGCAGCGCAAAGGATCTATCTTACTACCTAGACAACAACTGAACTCTCAGAATTCATCTAACGTAGCTATTTTGAGACTCTGGAAACTATTGAAGGCTTGCAACTTCCAGGAGAAAGATTGGATGGTGTATTGCAAGCAATTTTGGTCAACTTAATCTCTTAGTGCAGTAGCAGCTAGCCATCCTCCACCCATGCCCCATGGCTAACAGCTGTCCCTATTTTCCTAAAGAAGTCTGCATAAAGCTCAAGGAAGTCAAGATGAAGAAAAGGAAAAAGCACACAAATGAAAAAACCCCTCATCCTTCACATATTGAGGATCTCTGTTCTGATTGCTGCTTCTGATCACAGAGGTACAAAGAAAGAGTTGAGAAGCTACTGTTGTATTTCCATCCATTGTTGCAAACCTACTCCTCCCCTTGTGGTTAAAGTGACTTCCTGGTGTTTAATGAATTGAAATACTTCTCTCTTTTATTTTTATTCTTTTCTCCCTTTGGGAGCCGAATGTTAAAGTCTAGGACTTTCAAAAGCAACTGCATACCCGGAGAAAATTTAAAAGGACCAGATATGCCCAGGGAAAGGCACAGGCTCAGAAAAGAAACAAAAGGACCTAACTTTAATACCTCAGGTGGATCCTTGGCACAGAGAGTCTTAAAAAAGAAAAAAAAAAAATCAAAAACCACAAAATAGTAATACAAACAGCAAACTCAGGGGGAAGTGGAGAATCTCATTGACAGAGTTACCACGCTATTATATTCAAATGTTCGGTTTTCAATAAAAAAAAATCACAAGGCATATAAAGAAACAGAAAAATTGTTTCTATGTATAAGTAAATCAACAGACACTGTCCCTGAAAAAGACTTGATGGTGGATCTACTAGACAAAGACTTTAAAACAACTGTATTAAAGATACTCAAAGAACTACGCTTGTGAGTAATGACAATAAAAGAATGTAAGAACAGAATGGAAATATGAATAAAGACATAGGAAACCAAAAAAAGAAACCACAAAGAAATTGTGAAGCTGAATATTACGGAAAGAATTTGCTGCAGGAATTTGAGGTCAGATTTGAGTTAGAATTGTGACTTGAACTTGCATATTTTTCTTTAGGGTGGAAAAGAACCATTAGGAAATTGGAAATGTTTTGACTTGAAAAAAAGAGAGTAATGGGATCTAGGCTGTACATAATAAATTAACAAAACTTCCAGTCAAAAGTTTAATGCAGAAAAATGAATTCAATGAAGGTAGAGAAATGAATCAGTAAACTTGAAGATAAGAGAGGTGAAATTATTGAGTCTGAGGGACAAAAGGAAAAGAGATTGAAGGAAAGTAAATAGAACCTGAGGGACATATTGGACAATATGGTCAAGCAATAAAACCGACGTAGGTATGCATCATGGTCACTGAGTACTGATTGCCAGGGCAATGAAAAGATTCTCTGCCAATCGCATGAATCCAGAGAGAAAGAACATTTACACAACAAATGAAGAAAAGCAGATTTATTATACATAGTCAGGAAGGATAAACAAAAGCTAAGGATTCATGGTGAGGTGGTCCTCCAATGCTCAGAACAGCTGCCTAAAATCATTGGAGTCTTCTCTGCATGTACCCCACGTTGCACTACAGCTGATGGGGACCCTAAAAGTTCTCTGTCCTGAGTTTATATAACCTGCATGCAACTAAACTGTCTAAATACAAGTGTTGCAGAACATCCTGTTCTAGGAGGAGTGAGGAAAGAGCCTGAGTTCCACTGGACATTTCTTCCTTATCTCAGAATGTTGCATTCTTGGTTCATTTTGCCTGAGAATTGCAAGAATTCCACAAGGAAGAAAAAGAGGCAGGTCAACTCAGGTCATCCAGAGACCAGTCCTCCTGCAAGTAGGACACAGGAGAAGCTGTGTGTGCATGAACTAGAGAATCACTCTGTGCTGCACGAGCCTGCTGAAAAAAGGCCTACAGTGAGGAAGCACAACTTCTTGTTGACAATCCAAGGACCTTAGAGTGCATTAACAAGCATTATCTTCAGTTTATGGATGTTGTTATAATTTTCTCATATTTTAATTCCTTTGCATTTGTACAGTAGTAACTCATTAAAAGTAGCCCTTTTAAAAAAAATAGTTAAGGCTTATTTGATTAACCTATATGTTTGCAAATGTCATTTCGCATTAGGTTCATTCTTTAATAATAGTTTTAAAAATTAAAAATGTTGAACAAAACATAAAAATGAACAATTTTTCAGAAAATTTACAGACAACCCAAGATCAGTACTACTCTGACACCAAAGCCAGAAAATTACTACACAAGGAGAAAAGACTACATATCATTATTCTTCATGAGCACAGAAGCAAAAATGCTGAGAATAGATTCAAAAATTTCACAGGTAAATCCAGCAATATATAAAATAATATATTCCAATTAACTGGAATGCCAAAAGGGTTAATATCTAAACATTCAATTAATATATGCCATTTTGAAGTAATAAAAGACATAAAGAATGTAATCATCTCAATGGAGTCAAAAAACAAAGTACAACATGGATTAATGATGAAACTTCTCAGAAAACTTGCAACAAAAGGGAATTACCTTAATCTCTTCAAGGTCCGCTATGAAAGAAAAAGTTACACGTTACATTATACTTATGGTGAAGGACTGAACACTTTCCCTCTAAGATTAAGAACAAGACTAGGGTTTCTGCTCTACCACTTCTATTCAGTATTATAGCTAGTGCAAGGGAAAAAAAATAATGTAAAGGTTAGAAATAAAGAAATTAAACCTTATCTCTTTCTACATGATGTAATTTTGTATGTGGAACTCCCTAAATAATCTATTAAAAAAATTGATTTGAAGTAATAAGTTAAGATCACAGAATACAAAATATTTAATATCTAAAACCAATTATATGTAAATGTCTTAATAAAAATAATCAAAGTTGAAATAAAAATGTATCTAGATAATACCATCATAACATATATAGGAACACATTTAGCAAAAGACATGCAAGACCTCTACCATGAAATATATAAAGCAGTATTTAAAAAAAGAAGATCTAGACAAATGAACAGGCATGTCGTATTTATGAATTACAATACTCAGTATTGTTCATTGCCAGTTAGCTCAAAATTGATTTATATATCAACTATAAATCCTATTAAAATTGAATACAATACAGCTAAAGAAGAATGGACCACTGATCAACACAACTGCATGCATAGATCTCAAAAATAGCATTCTAAGTGACAGAAACCAGATACAAAAACAGCATATAATATGACTCAATTTGTATGTCATATCTAGAAAAGGCAAAAGTATACAAATAAAAAATTATTAGTTGTTGGGAGCTGTGGTTCAGAATATGGATTAACTGTAATGTTTGCAGGTAAAATATTTGGAGGATGTGAGAGCTTTTAAATTGCACTGCAGTAATGATTGCACAATTATATTAATTTAATGGATTCTTAGAAATATTTAAAATGTAAAGACTGGTGATATGTAAATTATACTTAAATATAAGACACAATTGCCGTTATGAGTTTTGTGTTTGTAATTACTTTAATTTATTCCTTTTTATTTTATTTGTTGAGACAGAGTCTCACTGGCTGTTGCCCAGGCTGGAGTGCAGTGACATGATCTTGGTTCACTGCAACCTCTGACTCCTGAGTTCAAGTGATCCTCCCACCTCAGCCTCCCAAGTAGCTGGGATTACAAGCGTGTGCCGGCACTTCCAGCTAACTTTTTTGTTTGTTTGTTTTCAGTAGACAGGGGGTTTAACCATTTTGGCCAGGTTAGTCTCAAACTCCTGACCTCAAGTAATCTGCTCTTCTCAGTCTCCTGAAATGCTGGGATTACAGGTGTAAGCAACTGTGCCTGGCCTACTTTAATTTCTTGTATATGATTACCACAAAATTTTGCAGACTTAAGTGATGTATTTCTTTATATTTTGCTCAAATTTTATAAGCATATATATTCAGTCTAAACATTTTTTGTGACTTATTGTTCACTAAAATTTACATGTTAGAAAATAATCTCTAATCCATCCATATTATTTAATAATATTATATTGCAAAAATTCAACAAAAATTATTTTATTGCTGATGACAATTTAAGCTGATTGTAATTGTTTTACTATTGCAAACAATCTCACTATGAATCATTTGGTACAGTCTTCAGAGGCAGATTAGTAAGAAATTCAAGTGTGTGTATATATATATATACACATACATATATATAAAAATTAGTGGAACTATTGAGTCTTAGAATATGTTTTTAATCAATGTTACTAGAAAAATGCAAATGTAGTTCAAGAATTTACAATGTTATCAAGAATGAATAAGAAATGCATTGTTATTTAACATCCTTACCATCTCGGATATTAACATACATTTAAAATGTATAAAGAGGTATGTATTAGTGAAGAACAGAAAATTAAAGTTTTAATTGATATTTTCTAGCTTATTAATAAATTATACATATTTATTTTCCCTTACCATGCCTATTCTAAGGAGTAATTCTTCAAATTGCCACTTTTTATACCTTTTAAAAGATATCCTACAATCAAAAGGAGAAATTGACAAGTTTATAAACAGAATGAGTACATTACTGTCTCATCACGTGACACATCAAGTAAGACAAAGCTCATTAAGTATATATTTTACTAAAATATAGTATATAAAAAGAAATAATCAATAATCATTATTGAGCAGCTCAATACATTTCCATAAATTGAGCATGTATTTGTAAACACCACATGGATCAAAGAGCTGCATATTATGCACACATCTAAAAAAATATTTTTGTCTCGTATGTTCCTTTCTCATTACTAACCTTTCTATTGTGTGATCAATACTGTGATTTATAAGAGTGTTGATAAGTTTTGCTTAAATGTATAGAGAGATAGAGATGTAGATATGGAATCGTAGTATATAGTTTTTAATCTTTTATCTCTGACTTATTTAACCTAACATCACCTTTGTAAGATCAACCTTTATTTTTGCAAGCACTTGTAACTCATTTATTTTAAATTGCTTTACAGTATTCTATTATATAAATACATCATAATTATCCATTCTAAACTCGATGAACACTTGTGGCATTTCAGAGTTACAATCTTACAAGTATGATGGCTATTAGAAATTGTAGTATATGTCATCAAGGGGATGTATGTTTCTCTTTTGTGGAGTCTTTACTTAATAATGATACCCTTGGGTAATAAGCTAGGCAGATGCTCATCTTTAGAAGATAACAAAGAATTGTGAGCTCTGATTGATCCATCTCCTTATCAACACCAGTATTTTCTAGTATGTTATAGTTTAGTAATTGTCATAAGTTTGTAGTGGTTTCTGGTTTTAGTGGTTTCTTTCATTGTCATAAGCATATGTATCACATATATATGTGTGTGTGTGTACATATATATATATATTATATACACACACAAACACATATGAAGTGTCCATTTAAGGATTTTGATGTTTTTCTGCTAATTTGTCTAATTGTCTTAACTTTCATGGTTTAAAGACATTTTTCATAGAAGACTCTCTTTTCAGAATTAGCTAATTAACAATGTCTTTTGATGAATGGAAGTGGCTAATTATAGTTAACTTTATTTTTTCCCCATTATTTAACTCTTTTTCTGTTTCCTATTTGAGAAATCTGTGACTACACCAAGATCACAATGATATATTTTTTTGTCTTCTAAAATCTCGATGTTTATTCTTTTGCCTTCCACATTTAAAGCCACAGTCCACATGGAATTTATGTCTTTGTATGTTGTGAACTTGAGGTCAATGTGTGTGAGTGTGTGTGTGTATAATCTCTCTACATTTTTATTCGGTTGACCCCATTTCATTTATTGAAAATGTCATCCATTCCCTCTTCTTAATGGTAGTGTTACCACTTTTATAATTAAGGAAACCTCGGGTCAATTTTTGTAGTGTCTTTTGTTCTAATGATCAGTTCGTACATCCTTGCGCTAAATTTATTCCTATAGCTTTACAGTCAGTTTTGATGTCTGGTACTGTTGGATACAGAAGATTTGACTTGCATATTCAATAAACTTAATCAAATGTACATAGACTTTTCTGCACACAAACATTACTTTATTGGTTTTAAATGGACATGAAAAATTATTTTTTGAATGACAAATATTCCAAAGACAACTACCAAGAATTCTTGTAGATTGTATCATACCCGATATTTCTCTGAAAACAGTTCAATACAGTTTTAAAGTAATAACAAGGACAAATTTTATCTCGGAGACTTTAAATCACATAGTTAAAAAATGTGTGCAGTAAAACATTTCTTAACAGACATAGTAAAACATATGGAGCCTAACGATAACATAAATAATAAATGTCAACATGTGTGTCATGCATCTAAAGCAGCAGTGTTATTTAGGGATAAATATTACTACATAGTATTCAGTAAATAAAATATAAAAAAGATAGTATTTATTTCAATATGGTAAGCATTGAAATAAGTAAGAAAAAAAGTAAACCCAAATAAAGTAAAAGGAAGAAAAATATATAGCTAAGAGCAGCTATAATACTGTGGAAAACTAACAATTATTTCAGAAGATCAGCTAGAAACAGATTTGTTAACTCAAAGAAAATTCACAAGTTTCTCAGCAGTTTATGTTGTTAGCACTGCTTTAGAGTAGAGAAATCCGAACCTCAGAAAATGTATTAAACCCACTTCATTTTAAAAGTAAGTGTGAAAGCTGGAATAAAACCCCAACTCTAGAACATGGCCACTTGATGCTAAGTAAACATTCTTTGAAAAAAATAAGCATACAGCAATATATAAAATAAATAAGTGCAATGTATTCAAGTACTGTTGGGAGATATAAAGATGATTTAACATAATTTTGATATTAAAGAAATTAATCTTATTTTGATTGCAATTTTGAGAAAACTAGGATCAAAGTAACTATATTAATAAAAGAACGCAACAAGGTTCTGTACAAGTCACATACGAAATAGAAAAATCCTTATAAATGTACTATATATAAGGATTATCACTGAAGAAATAAAACCACATTAAGAATCTGCATGAATATGGCTTAAAATTATTACTGAACACTCACTCCCCTTGTATTTGGGAATCATATTTTAATTTTATTATAAATAACAAATAGTTTATATAGTAGAATGTGCTTAATTGGGCATCTTCATCAATATTATTATTATTATATGAATAAAAATGACCAATATTTAACATGTCTAAAATTTTGAGAGGTGATATTTAGAAAGAAAAAAACCTAAGATCCTTAAGAATAAATTTTATCAATGATAATTTCATTATTTTGAAAGAATTTATTCTTAAACAAAGGTGTAGTTGGGAAATTTTCAGAGCAGCGTACATAGAGGCAGAATGGCTTTTGGGTTATGTCGCTCTGATGGGATGTTTTTTGAACTTGGCATCTAATATGGGTGGTAATATTTAACCAAATGTACCAACATTAATAGTTAATTTCAAATAATAAATAGCTAAAACTTGAAGGTGTCATTTTATAAAGCAGAACTACCTTGAAATATTTTACTGAAAAGTTAGACTGAAATTGAATATTTACTGTTTATAGACCTATTCAGTCCATTTGTAAATAGTAGGCAGATACCAACAAACAAAAATAAACCAGATTTTTGTGGATTCCAGAGACCTGGATAAAAACTTATACAAAACATGTGTTACAGGGTCCAGATACTGTATAATTTGGGAGATGTGTATGTCTGAATTTAGGCATAAATCATTGAAACATAACACTAAGAAATACTGAGAAAAAATAAAATTGTTCTCTCCCTTCCTCCTTCCCTCTCTGTCTCTCTCTCTGTCTCTGTCTCTCTGTCTTTTCCTCTCTCTCTTTTTCTCTCACACACATTGAGTTACTTTGGAAATCTAAATCTATCAAAGTATTCAATGAGCCCATTGACATATTCTCTAAAATGTAACAAGTCAGATAAAACCAATATGTTAAAAGACATAAATTCAAATTCTATATCTACTTTCCTAAATGGAATGAACAGTTTTGTTCATTCAACTTTCAAGTATCTCAAACTAAAATGGAGAAGTAAAATAACACTAGAAGGCAATGTAATTGATTGTTTTCTTCACTGGGGAGAACCTTTTTAGGTGGATATAATCCATTTGTCTATTTTTGCTTTTTTGCCTGTGCATTATGGGCCATATCCAAAAAATCATTGTCCAAGCCAGTATCATGGAGAGTTTTTCCTGTTTTTTTTTTTTTTAAATTTTCTACTAGTTTTACAGTTTCATGTCTTACATTTATTATTTAATCAATTTTGATTTGTGTATATGGTATAAGATGATAATCTAATTTCTTTTTTTTTTTTTCATGTGACTGTAGAGTTGTCACAACATGGTTTCTGAAAGGGAATGTCCTTTTGCTATTGTGTATTCTTGGAAACTTTGTCAAAAATCAATTAACAGTAAATTCATCGAATTGTTTCTGGGCTCTCTATTCTATTCCATTGGTCTACATATCTATTGTGATGCCAGCATCATGCTGTTTTGATTAATATAGCTTTGTGATATATTTTGAAGTTAGTGTGACATCTCCAGTTACGTTCTTTTTCTCAAGATTGCTTTGGTTATTCAGTCTTTCATGGTTTCATATAAATTCAGGATTGCTTTTACTATATCAGTAGTATTTTATTGGTATATTCATAGGTATTGCATTGAATCTGTAGATTTGAGTAGTATAGACATTTTAATAATACTCATTTTATGATCCATGAATGTGGGCCATATTTTCATTATTTGTATCTTCTTCCAATCTTCAATTGATGTTTTATAGTTTTCAGTGTATAGGTCTTTAACCTCTTTGATTAAATTTATTCCTATGCATTTTACTAGTATTTTATTTTTGATACTAATGTAAATAGAATTGTTCTCTTGATTTATTTCTTGGATAGTTCATTGTTAGTGTATCAAAAACTACTGATGTTTATGTGTTGATTTTGTATCCTGCAACTTTACTAAATTTATTAGTTCTAATAGTTTTTTGGTAGAATCTTTGTGATTTTCTATATATAAATCATGTCTTTTGCACACAGGGTATATTTACCTTCTTGTTTTCCAATTGGAAAGTATTTTATTTTTTCTTTTACCTAATTTCTCTGGCTAGGACTTCCAGAACTATATAAAATAGAAGCGACAAGAATGAGCACCCTTGTCTTAGTTCTCAGCATCCGATCCATACAGTATGAATTAGCAGTATGATGTAAGCTGTGGGTTTGTCATATCAGGCCTTTGTTGTGTTGAGATACTTTTCTTCTCTACCTTACTTGTTGAGAGTTTTTACTATGAAGTAACGCTGAATTTTGTCAAATGATTTTTCTACCTCTATTGAAATAATCATATGTTTTTCTGTCCTTCACTGTGTTAATGTGATATATCAGATTTATTTGCACATGTTGAACCATCTTGACATCCCTGGGATAAATCTCAATTGATCGTGGTAAATGATTATTTTATAGTGATATTGAATTTGGTTTGCTAATATTTTGTTGAAGACTTTTTCATCTATGTTCACCAGCAATAGTGTTCTGTGATTTCCTTTTTTGTGTTACTGTTGTCTGGCTCTACTAGTGTAATGCTTGCTTTGTAAAACGAATTTCGAAGTATTCCCTTGTCAATGTTTTTGAAAAGTTTAAGAAAGATTAGTGTAAGTTCTTTTTAAAATCTGTAGCAGAACTCAACACTAAAGTCATCAGGTCATGGGCTTTTCTTTGGTAAGAGAATTTTCATTACTACTTTAATTTCTTGCTGGTTATCATTCTGTTCAGGTTTTCTGTTTCCTCAAGATTCGGTTTTGGTAGGTTTTATGTGTCTAAGAATGTCTCTATTTCTTCTAAGTTATCCAATTTATTGGTATATGTTGTTCATAGTCTTCTCTTATGATCCTTTGTACTTCTATGATATCTATTGCAAGGCCTCCTCTTTCATTTCTGAGTTTATTTATTTGAGTCTTCTTGTTTGTTTTCTTAGTATTTCTCTATGAAGATTTATCAATTTGATCTTAAAAAAAACTTAGTTACATTTATCTTGTCTGTTCTTTCCTTGTCTCTATTTTACTTATTTCTACTTTAATATTTATTATTTTTCACTTTTGCTGACTTAGGGCTCAGTTTGTTTTTCTGGTTTTTGAAGTACATAATTAGCTTGTTTAAATAGGATCTCTTTTTTTTTTTTTCTATATAGACCTTATTAACTTACAAACTTCCCTCTTAGAAAGTTACTTTGACTGCATCCCATAAGTTTTGCTACATTATGTTTACATTACATTTTCATTTTTCTCCAGATATTTTTAAATTTCACTTTTATTTATTTAGTTAGTTAGTTATTTTGAGATGGAGTTCTGCAATTGTTGCCCAGGCTGGAGTGCAATGCTGTGATCTCGGCTCACCACCACCTTTGCCTCCCGGGTTCAAGCAATTCTCTGGCTTCAGCCCCCGAGTAGCTGGGATTACAGGAATGGACCACACTCCCGGCTAATTTTGTATGTTCAGTAGAGATGAGGTTTCACCATGTTGGTCAGGCTGGTCTTGAAATGATCCGCCAGCCTCGACCTCCCAAAGTGCTGGGATTACAGGCTTGAGCCACTGCGCCCGGTTGAATTTCACTTAAAAAAAAAAAATTATTATACTTTAAGTTCTAGGGTACATGTGCAAAATGTGCAGGTTTGTTACATATGTATACATGTGTCATGTTGGTGTGTTGCACCCCTAAACTCGTGATTTGCATCAGGTGTATCTCCTAATGCTATCCCTCCCCCATCCCCCCACCCGAGGACAGGCCCCAGTGTGTGATGTTCCCCACCCTGTGTCCAGGTGATCTCATTGTTCAGTTCCCACCTATGAGTGAGAACATGCGGTGTTTGGTTTTCTGTTCTTGTGATAGTTTGCTGAGAATGATGGTTTCCAGCTGCATCCATGTCCCTACAAAGAACACAAACTCATCCTTTTTTATGGCTGCATAGTATTCCATGGTGTATATGTGACACATTTTCTTAATCCAGTCTATCATTGATGGACATTTGTGTTGGTTCCAAGTCTTTGCTATTGTGAATAGTGCCACAATAAACATACATGTGCATGTGTCTTTATAGCAGCATGATTTATAATCCTTTGGGTTCTGTTTATATGATGGATTATGTTTATTGATTTGTGTATGTTGCACCAGCCTTGCATCCCTGGGATGAAGCCAACTTGATCGTGGTGGATAAGTTTTTGAGGTGCTCTTGTATTCGGTTTGCCAGTATTTTATTGAGGATTTTTGCATCAATGTTCATCAGGGACATTGGTCTAGAATTCTCTTTTTTTTATTGTGTCTCTGCCACGCTTTCATATCAAGATGATGCTGGCCTCATAACGTGAGTTAGGGAGGATTCCCTCTTTTTCTGTTTATTGGAATAGTGTCAGAAGGAATGGTACCAGCTCCTCTTTGTACCTCTGGTAGAATTTGACTATGAATCCATCTGGTCCTGGACTCTTTTTGGCTGGTAGGCTTTTAATTATTGCCTCAATTTCAGAGCCTGTTATTGGTTTATTCAGGGATTCAACTTCTTCCTGGTTTAGTCTTGGGAGAGTGTATGTGTCCAGAAATTTATCCATTTCTTCTAGTTTTTCTGGTTTATTTGCATAGAGGTGTTTATAGTATTCTCTGATGGTAGATAGTATTTCTGTGGGATCGGTGGTGATATCCCCTTTATCATTTTTTATTGCGTCAATTTGATTCTTCTCTCTTTTCTTCTTTATTAGTCTTGCTAGCGGTCTATCAATTTTGTTTATCTTTTCAAAAAACAAACTGCTGGATTCGTTGATTTTTTGAAGGGTTTTTTGTATCTCTATCTCCTTCAGTTCTGCTCTGATCTTAGTTATTTCTTGCCTTCTGCTAGCTTTTGAATGCATTTGCTCTTGCTTCTCTAGTTCTTTTAATTGTGATGTTAGAGTGTCAATTTTAGATCTTTCCTGCTTTCTCTTGTGGGCACTTAGTGCTATAAATTTCCCTCTACACACTGCTTTAAATGTGTCCCAGAGATTCTGGTATGTTGTGTCTTTGTTCTCATTGGTTTCAAGAACATCTTTATTTCTGCCTTCATTTCATTATGTACCCAGTAGTCATTCAGGAGCAGGTTGTCCAGTTTCCATGTAGTTAAGCGGTTTTGAATGAGTTTCTTAATCCTGAGCTCTAATTTGATTGCACTGTGGTCTGATTTCACTTTCAACGTCTTCATTGATCCATTGGTTGCTCAGGAGGGTGTTATTTAATGTTTGTGTATTTGTAAATTTTCCAAAATTTCGCCTGTTACTGGTTTCTAGTTTCATATTGTGTGGTCAGAAAAAATACATGATATTTTCATCTTCCAAAATTCATTAAGACTCTTTTTGTGGCTCAATACATGATCTATCATAGAGGATGTTCCATGTGCACTTGAGAAGAAAGTGTATTCCACTAATGGTGGGTAGAATGAATGTATGTCTGTTTACTCCATTTGTTCCAAAGCGTAGTTTAAGTCTTGTATTTTCTTAGTGGTTTTCTGCCTTGATGATCTTTCCATTGCTGATAGTAGGGTATTGAAGTTCTCTGCTATTGTAATATTACAGTGCATCTCTAACTTCAGATCTACTATTATTTGCACGATATAATTTCTGCTCTGATATTGCATGCATATATATTTGCAATTGTTATATATTTTTTCATGAATTAACTCCTTTATCATTGCATAATAACCTTATTTGTCTTGTTTCACAGTTTTTGACATAAAGTCAATTTTATGATATAGATAGAGCTACTCCTTCTCTTTGGTTTTCATTGGGATGGAATATTTGTTTTTCACTTCTTCACTTTGAGACTACCTGTGTCCCTGCAGATGAAGTGACTCTTTCATAGGCAGTGTATAGTTGGGTCTTGTTTTTACAAGAGTAGAAAGACAACTTACAGAATAAAAGGAAATATTTGCACATAATATCTAAAAGATGTAAGAAACTCCAATAACAAAATAATAAGAAAACAAGTAACCTGATTAAAAAATAGTCAAACAAATTTTAATAGACATTTCTCAAAAGATGACATACAAATTGCCAACAAGTATTTATTTTTAAAAGCTCAAAATCATTAATCAGATAAATGCAAATTAAAACCACAGTGAGATATTACTTCACCCTAGTTAGAGTGGCTGTTATCAGAAAGAGAAGAGGAAACAAATTTTGGAAAGAGTGTGGAGAAAAGGGAACTCTTGTATACTGAGTGTAAATTAGTAACAACTATTATGAAAAACAGTGTGAAGTTTCCTCAAAAATTAAAAATAGAACTATCATATGATCTAGCTACTATTGAGTATATAGCCAAATAAAATAAAATTAATATGTCAAGAATATATCTGTACTCTTATGTTCATTGCAGCATTATTCACAATAGCCAACATATAGAATTAACCCATGTTCATCAGTGAATGAATAGACAATGAAAATCTGGTATATTTGCATAATGGAGTACTATTCAGTCTTAAAAATGAATGAAATCCTGTCATTTGCAACAATGTGGATGAACTTGAGGGACATAATGATAAGTGAAGTAAACCATGCACAGCAAGACAAATACCACATCTTTTCACTTACTTGTGGAATCTAAAAGTTTGAAGTCCTAGAAAGGAAGGATAAAGTTGTGGTTACCAGAGGCTAGTGTGTGGGTTGGGTTGGGGAGTTATTTGGCAAAGAATACAAAATTACAATGGGATATGAGCAATAAATATGAGACATCTCATGTAAAACATAGTGGCTATAGTTAATAATAATGTATTCTTGAAAATTGCTAAGAGAGTAAATGTTAAGTGTCCTCACCACAAGAAAAGATAAATATGTGAGGTGATGCATATGTTAGCTAAATTTAATCATTCCACACCGTATACATATTTCAAAACAACATATACCTAATAAATATAAATAGTTTTTAATTTTCAATTGAAAAATAAATTCAACACAATTTTTAAAACTTTGTTGACACTCAAAAAAGACAATTTAAAACTGTTTCTTAACAATATCATATCTAGAAATTTAGACTATTTATATGATTTAAGCAAATAATGTGTGAGTTAATATTAATATTAGCAAATTATTTGTAAATTCTCTTAAAATTTTCCTCAGAAAGATTGTCCTTTCTCTTCATATTTACTTTTATTTTGACTTTTACATTTTCTACCCTTTGTCATGCGTGCACATTTGTTAGAGGTTTCCTTAAGTGTTTCATTCTACATTTTGTGATAGACAATTCAATATAAAAATGTAAAATTATAATCCAAATATAAACTTGTGTTGCTATACCATAATATTATTGTAATTCTAGTCATTAAGAAGGCTACAAAAATAGAATTACCCAACTTTTCTGTCCAAATTTAACTATTGTTAAGGAAAAAACAAATTTAGTTTCTTTTTATTATTTGCTACCATACAAATATAAGCTTTGTATTATAATACAAATGACTAAATAAATCTATGATACTAATTCAAGCATGTAATATTAGATACAGTATATAATATTAAATAAACTTAAGTTTAAAATTATCAAGGAAAATTATAAAATGAAGTCAAAGCAGCTTTATAATATTGATTACAAAGAAACAGTGCTAATTCAATAAAAGAATATTTCATGAGGTTTTATTTAGAAAGGTAGGTAAACGCAAAGGTAAAAGGAAGACTAAAAAGCTTTAAGTGCATACAATGATAAATCAACAAAAGATCAACGATGGCATTCTTCTGTAAAGATAAGAATTAAAATGCATTCAGTCAAAAATAAGACTTTATTCTTTTGTGCTAAGAAGTAAACTGGCCTATTAATGATGTGATCGAAAAGAAATAGAGCCATATAGGAACTAATGACTCTATATGTAATACTGTTTCTCTCTCACCTGTCAGCATTTCAGAAACTCTTTTAGTATAAGAGCAACATAATGTGTCTTTAGGACAATTGTTCATTTTTATTATCTACTCTGTACTTTTTTTCTTTTCTAAACATAGTGTCTTAGCATAAATTCACTTTTTGAATAAATAGGGATAGCAAAGTGCTATAGTTTGAATGCTTCCACCAAAACTCATGTTAAATTGAATTGCCATTGTGATGGTATTAAGAAGTGAGATCATTAAGAGGTGATTAGTCCATGACAGCTTTGTCATCATGAATGGGTTTGTGTGATCAGTACAGAAGTGAGGTAATTATTGCAAAAGTGGGCGTTTATAAAAGTGAGTTCAGTCTTTTCTTGTCTTTCCACCTTCTGCTATTGGGTAACTGAACATGAAGGCTCTGGCAAGATATCAGCACTTTGATATTAGACTTCCCAACCTCCAGAACTGTGATAAATAATATTATTTTCTTTATAAAACACCCTAGTCTGTGATAGCCACACAAAACAGACTACTATAGTAGTCACAGACAAGAAAATAAGACACAAATACATGTCATGTGTGTTCTTTTATTCCTCCCTACCCATGTGAACAGTCCTAATTAGATTGACTTCAGCAATCTTTTATAATGTATCTGGTGATGGTCTCCGAAGTCTCAGTATAAAACTCCAGCCAATCAGCCCATACTTGTTGATTGACAAGGCCATATGGGCAATTAACATAAACTGTTTCATGTCACTACTCATCAATTTGGGTAAAGTGTCTGTCTCTCTATCTATATTGTAAGTTTTAAGTGTTACATACATATTGTATCTTTGTAACTCAAGGTTTCCCTTTGACTAAGTATATGATGCAAATTTAAATTTAATAATAACTACCAAAGGAATGACTAGGACCCAACAACAACCATGTTTTTTCTCATATTTTATCTCATGTTGTATTCACTATTATTAGTCACAAAATATTTCTGATTGTCTTTAAAACACTTAAATTGACTGCACATTCCCATTTCTTTGAGGTTAGTTTTAGACAAGGTTTGCCATAGACAATGGTTTTTAAACATCATTGAGCATCAAAATCTACAAAAGAGCTGGTTAAAACATAGATTACTAGGCCCCAACCCCAGAGCTACTGATTTAGTAATTCTGGAGCTAGGGACAGAAACTTTTTACATTTCTAACAAGTCCCTAGGCAATTCTGATGTTACTGGTCCAGGGAAAATACTTTTAGAACCCAGTTTTGTAAAATGTGAGTGAAAGGGAAGGGACTTTTAGAATCAATTAGTGACTTGCAAATTCTATCTTTTAAAAAATTTATTCTATTTCTGTCTAGCATGGCAACATCCACATGAAGACCTTGCTATTATTCTAGATTACAGACTAAGGAGACATAAAGGATAGCCTATGTTGTAGAATATACATGGTACACAAATGACATAAATAACAAGTAAATCTTCTTGCTTCAAAAAACTTCAAATAACTAATATTTTTGAGTTATTGGTTTCCATAGCATACATGACCTAACCCAATGTTATAAATAATTATGCTTCACAATTATTTAAACATCAGTAAGTTATATAAAATAAATATCATATTAAGCAGGAGAAAGTCATTTTTATGTCTTCTTCTTTTCCTTGATTAAACATCCTAGATTAAGTTACTTCATACACCAATTTAAAAGTATATAAGAGTTTGTAGGTGATTATGTAAATTAAAATGAAGCATACCTTTTTACTGATCAAGTTAAATAAAATGTACTTTATTAGTATTTTGTAAGATCTGATTTTTAATAACTAAAAAAGTTTGTTGACTAGTTGTTTGCACTGGTTAGAATAATAATTGCTTAACAGAAAAACAACAATGCCAATCAAACTATATCAAATACAAGCTTACAATAGCTAAGAAATAAATAAATAGCATTTTATTTTTAAAATATGTGAATTTTAATAGATAAGTGAAATTTGATATTGATATTAAGAGAGGTTATTCCATGTTTTCTCAAAGTCTGGATGTAGGAGGTAGAGAGAATATTTCCTAAATAAAATATATGCCCTCAAAACGGTAGTACTTTTAAATAACTCCATTGTACTGATTCTTATTTTTTCTATCAAGCCTCAGGTGTTTTTACATTACAAATGTAAATTGAAGGATCCTTCACATCTCACACTCTGTGTATTGGCTTTCAGATAGTAGTACTAGCAACATTTGAACAACTACACAGAAAACAACCTTTAAACCAATTTCATTTGACATGTCTTGGAAAATCATATTACACATGTGAATCAGATTAATGTGTCTTAAATATCCTCCGTTTTCATAAGATTATATTGGCACTATGAGATCATCCAGTTTAGAAAAGATTAAAGTACCAAGACTTACAAATTGAAAAGATAAGACAAATTTTTATTGTTAGCTTTATCTGATTAAAGTACAACAACAAACTGCATATCAAATGCTGTTGAAGGATGGAGAATACTTTGTTTATCCTCTCAGCAATGAATTCAACTACATTATATTTATTAAATCACTGCTTAAGATAATTTCTGAGCCGGGCGAAGTGGCGGGCGCCTGTAGTCCCAGCTACTCGGGAGGCTGAGGCAGGAGAATGGCGTGAACCCGGGAGGCGGAGCTTGCAGTGAGCCGAGATCCGGCCACCGCACTCCAGCCTGGGCGACAGAGCCAGACTCAGTCTCAAAAAAAAAAAAAAAAAAAAAAGATAATTTCTGTATATAGAAATTGTCTGGCAATTTTAAGAATAAAATGTGATATTAAGATAATATTGCTTGAGTGATATAATGTTTTGCCATACTATGTAAATGATATGATATGTACATGTGATGTAATACACATCCCTTTTGCAATAATTTTATCAGGATAAAAAAGCCACAACAGTTAAAAAAGACAAAGAGGGACATTATATAATGATACAAGGACTGATTCAACATGAGAGTATCACAATCCTAAATATATTCACCTAAAACTGGAGCTCCAAAATTCATTTATTTATTCATTTATTTCTTTTTCTTTTTCTGTTTAAATTGAGACAAGGTCTCTCTGTGTTGTCCAGGTTGGTCTTAAACTCCTGGGCTCAAGTGATCCTTCTGCCTCAGCCCCTCAAAGTGTTGGGATTACAGATGTCAGCCACCACACCCATCCTGGAGCTCCGAAATTTATAAAACAATTACTACTAGACCTAAGAAATGAGATAGACAACAACACAATAATAGTGGGGAAATTCAATACTCCACTGATAGCACTAGACAGGTCATCAAGACAGAAAGTCAACAAAGAAACAATGAACTCAAACTACACCCCAGAGCAAATGGACTTAACAGATGTTTACAGAACATTCTACCCGGTAACTGCCCAGTATACATTCTGTTCATCAACAAACGAAACATTCTCCAGCATAGATGATATGACAGGCCACAAAACAAGCCTCAATACATTTAAGAAAACTGAAATTATATCAAGTACTCTCTCAGACCACGGTGGAATTAAACTGGAAACAAACACCAACAAATCCCTCAAAACCATGCAAATACATGAAAATTAAATAATCTTCTCCTGAAAGATTGTAGGGTCAATAATGAAATCAAGATTAAAATAAAATATTCATTGAACTAAATGATAATAATGTCACAACCTATCAAAACCTCTTACAGCAAAAGCAGTGCTAAGAGAAAAGTTTATAGCATTGTCTACATCAAAAAGTCAGAAAGAGCACAAATAGATAATCTAAGGTCACACCTCAAGGGAGTAGAGAAACAAGATAAAATCAAACCCAAACCCTGTAGCAGAAATGAAATATCAAAGATCAGAGCAGAACTAAATGAAATTGAAACAGACAGAAACAATACAAAAGATAAATGAAACAAAAAGTTGGTTCTTTGAAAAGATAAACTAAATTAATAGACCATTGGTGAGATTAACCAAGAAAAGAAGAGAGAAAATCCAAATAAGCTCAATTAGAAATGAAATGGGAGATATTACTACCAATACCACAGAAATACAATATATCATTCAAAGCTACTGTGAACACTTTGATGTGCACACACTAGATAACCTAGAGGAGATAGATACACTCCTGTAAATTTACCACCCTCCTAGATTAAACCAGGAAGAAATAGAAACTCTTAACACACCAATAACAAGCAGTGAGATTGAAATGGCAATAACAAAATTTCCAACAAAAAAGAAGTTCAGAACCAGATGTATTCACAGCTGAATCTATCAGATGTTCAAACAAAAATTGGTGCCAATCCTACTGAAACTGTTCCAAAAAATAAGGAAAGAGGGAATTCTCCCCAACTCATTTTATAAAGCCAGTGTCACCTTAATTCAAAACCAAGAAAGGCCATAACCAAAAAAGAAATCTACAGACCAATGTCTCTGATGAACATATATGCAAAAACCCTCAACAAAATACTAGGTGAATTCAACAGCATATCAAAAAGATAATTCACCATGATCAAGTGGGTTTCATACCATGAATGCAGAGATGGCTTAATATATGCAAGTCAATAAATGTAATACATCACATAAACAATATTAAAAACAAAAATTATATAATCACCTCAATGAACACAGAAAAAGCATTTGACAAAATCCAGCCGTCCTTTATGATTAAAACCCTCAGCAAAATCAGCATAGAAGGGTCACACCTTAAGGTAGTAAAAGCCGTTTATGACAAACCCACAACCAACATTTTACTGAGCAGAAAAAAAAAAAAAATTGAAAGCATTTCCCCAGAGAACTGGAACAAGAACATAATGGCCACTTTCACCGCTTCTATTCAACATAGTACTGGAACTCCTAGTCAGAGCAATCAGACAAGAGAAAGAAATCAAGGGTATCCAAACTGATAAAGAGGAAGTCAATCTGTTGTTGTTCACTGATGATATGATTGTATAGCTAGAAAACCCTAAAGACTCATCAAAAAAAAAAAAAAAAAAAGAAAAAAAGAAAAGAAAAAAGCTCTGATGAATAAATTCAGCAAAGTTTCAGGATACAAAATCAATGTACATAAATCAGTAGCACCACTATACACCAACAGTAACCAAGTTGAGGATCAAATCAAGAACTCAATTCCTTTTACAATAGTTTCAAAAACAAAATACTTAAATATCTTAGGAAAATACCTAAACAAGGAGGTGAAAGACCTCTACTAGGAAAACTGCAAAACATTGCTGAAAGATATCAAAGATGACACAAATACATAGAAACACATTCCAAGCTCGTGGACGGGTAGAATCAATATTGTAAAAATAACCATACTGCCAAAAGCAGTCTACAAATTTGATGCAATTCTCATCAGATTCCATCATTATTCTCCACAGGAAAAAAAAAAAAATCCTGAAATTGATATGGAACCAAAAAAGAGCCTGCATAGCCAAGGAAAGACAAAACAAAAACAAACAAAAACCACAAATCTGGAGGCATCACATTACTATACTACACAGCTATAGTCATCAAAACAACTTGGTACTGGTTTAAAAATAGGCACATAGATCAATGTAACAAAATAGAGAACTGAGAAATAAAGCCAAATCTAGTCAACTGATCTTTGACAAAGCAAACACAAACATAAAGTGGGTAAAGGACACCCTATTTAGCAAATGGTGCTGGGATAATTTTCAAGCAACATATTAAAGAATAAGTCTGGATTCTCATCTCTCATCTTATACAAAAATCAACTCAAGAAGGACCAAAGACTTAAATCTAAGACCTGAAATCATAAAAATTCTAGAAGATAAAGTTGGAAACTCTTTTAGTCATTGACTTAGACAAAGAGTTAATGACCAAGAACCCAACAGCAAATGCAACAAAAAACAAAGATAAATAGATGGGACTTAATGAAACTAAAAAGCTTCATGCTGCAAAAGAAATAATCAGCAGAGTAAACAGACAACCTACAGAGTGGGAGAAAATTTTCATGACCTATGCACCCAACAAAGGACTAATAGGTGGAATCTACTTTGGGAACTCAAACAAATCAACAAGGAAAAAAAAAATTCCTTCAAAATAAGGGCTAAGGACATAAATCGACAATTCTCAAAAGAAGATATACAAATGGCCAATAAATATATGGAGAAATGCTCAACATCACTAGTTATCAAGGAAATGCACGTCAAAACCACTGTGCGATACCACCTTACTCCTGCAGGAATTGCCAAAGTAAAAAATCAAAACATGATAGATGTTGGTGTGGATGTGGTGAAAAGGGAACACATTTACACTGCTGCTGGGACTATAAGCTAGTGCAACCCATATGGAAAACAATATGAGGATGCTTTAAAGAACTAAAAGTAGATTGACCATGTGATTCAGCAACTCCACCACTGGATATCTACCGAGAAAAAAAAAGCCATTATATGAAAAAGACACTTACACATACATGTTTATAGCTGCACAATTCACAATTGCAAAAAGAGGGAAGCAGCCCAAATGCCCATCAGTCAATGAGTGGATAAAGAAATGTGAGATATATATATGTGTGTGTGTGTGTATATATATGTATATGTGTATATATGTATATGATATAAAAATTCCTATATATATACACACACACACATATACACAGATGCACACACATGGAATACTAACCCATAAAAAGGAATGAAAGAGTGTATATACATATATATACACAGAGAGATACATATACACAAACATATACATACACACACACACAATGGAATACTACTCAGTCATAAAAAGGAATGAAATAATGAATCTATTTGTCTATCTATCTATCTATCTATCTTCTAGAGAGAGAGATGGAGAGAGAGAGAGAAACACACATACACACACAACATGGAATACTACTCAGCCATAAAAAGGAATGAAATAATGTATATACGTATATATACACACACACATACATATACACACACACATATACATATATACACAAACACACACACTCTGGAATACTACTCAGTTGTGAAAAGGAATGAAATAATGAATCTGTCTGTCTGTCTGTCTATCTATCTATCTATCTATCTATCTATCTATCTATCTATCTATCATCTATCCACAGAGAGAGAGCGCGAGGGAGAGAGAGAGAGAAACAAACATCCATGCACACACACGCACACGCATAAACACACACACCATGGAATACTACTCAGTCACAGGAAAGAATGAAATACTGGCATTCGTGGCAATCTGGATGGAGTTGGCAACCATTATTCTAAGTGAAGTAATTCAGGAATGGAAAGCCAAACATTGTATGTTCTCACTTATAAGTGGGATTTAAGCTATGAGGATGCAAAGGCATAAGAATGATACAACGAACCAACGGACTTTGGGGATTCAGAGGGAAAGGAGGGAGGAGGTGAGGGATAAAAGACTACACATTGGGCACAGTTACACTGCTTGGGTGATGGGTGCAACAAAATGTCAACAATCATCACTAAAGAACCTAGCCATGTAAACAAACACCACCTCTTCCCCAAAAATTACTGGAATAAAAATCAACAAAATAAAAACCATAAAAAGAAGAGAAACTTAAGCTAGCATGCTCAGCCCTCTTACCATACCATACCCTGTGCAGCCCTGGGATTCCTCACTGTCCCCACCAGCAGGAAAGGTCTCACCAGATGTGGCCCCATGACCTTGGACATCTCGGCCTCCATAACTCCAAGAGTATTTCTGATCCAAGGGGAGACCTCTCTATTTCCTGTTGGCATTTCCCATATGTTCTCAGGGCAGCTAAGAGTCTTTGGAAGCCTGTTAGCACTAGGAAATTGAAAACTCCAGAATGGTTTCATTACAGTAGGAGTCGAAGACTAGATGAAGATTCTAGCAAACACCTTGCGCAAATCCTCAAACAAGGGTGGTGGCTCACAGCTGTAGTCCTAACACTTTGGGAGGCCAAGGTGGGAGGATCAATTCAGGCCAGGAGTACAAGACCAGCCTGGACAACATATTAAGAACTGTCTCAACAAAGTATAAAATAAACTTTCATTAAAAGTAAAAAACTCTGTTACATACTCTGAACTATGTGATATACTATGTATCCTTTATCAAAAAAAATTATTAGGATAAAAAAACTATCATAATGTATCTTCCTTGAAATCAGGTAGGACTTTCAAACAACTGAGAAGGATTTAAGTCACTTTGAAAACATTGGAGTCTCCTAGGGACTTTTGTTCGCACCATTTAAATTTGGAGAAAGGGAAAGTGTCCAACTTAACCAATTTTGAAACATTTTGGCTTTTTTCCTCACAATTTAGAAGCTGTCAAAACACTTATGAGACTGTACATGTCATTTTTCATTGCAGACTTTCCATAAATCAATGAATTATTGTGTGTAAAGGACTATCCTAAAATTTAAAGAACGATTACTTTGAAAACTCTGAGTACAGTCTATGTATTACTCACAAACCTCACACAAGACTATGAATATAATTTGTGTGTGTACATCAGGAATTTTATCAATATCCTCATCATAAAAAATCCGTATTACCACAATCTTTTTAGTAATGGAATATCAGGAAAACTGGGCACACATCCCAAAAGAAACCAAACAGCTAGAAAAAATGCAAGAACTGCTTTTCCAACATTTTATCTTTTCTCCCAGAGATATGTGGGTCAACACTATAGATGACCTCAATACTTCTGTAAGCTGAGTACTGTAATTTGAAGTCTCCTAATCAAAACTCACATGTATTTTGAGAAAGTGAGCATTTTATTTTTTCATGGTAGTCTACACATTGTAGTTTGGAACTATTCTTCTTCATTGTTTAAAATGCTAAGCCATAACTGGTACAGAGAACAAGTTGCACATCAATTTTCTCTTTCCTGACTTAATGATTTGAACAATAATAAACATTGGAATTTAAGAATTCCATTTTCTAACATTTAATTTTTCCAACCATTTGAAACATGGTACTCCTACTCTATGGAACTTAAAGATAAAATAAAATTATTATTTCTACAGAGACATCTCATAAACACCTTTATTATTAACACTGGATAAATTATTCTGAATTTGGCAATAACTTTAATCCTACAGCAAAGCATTAGTAACTGGAGAGCTTTCAGTATATTGCAATTCATTAAAGCGATCAACCACAGGTAGTAGGCAACAACCACCATAGTACTGAGGTGTGCAAACTGAGACTAGATTAGTTAAATAATTATATGTTGAATTAAATAAATAACTGTCTAAATGGTAAAATATTTGCTTATTGAATCTGGGCCTGTACACAAGCTTTATAAATCACTTTCAGAATTTTAGTGTGTTATATACTACGTTTTAAAAAGCATTTTTTATTCATTTTGGTCTTAACTTGGTTTTATAATTATACCTCTGAGTAGGGGAATGTTTTAATTAAACATCATGGCTTTTATGTGTATGACTTTTCGTTTTTAAATTATTTTCTTTATTAAATGGTAAATCTCATCTGATTTGCAAAATACACATACTTACTGAGTTGTGAGAGCATGCTACTTACAAATAACTTATACATGTGAATGTATATTTTTTGAGAACTGCAAAATCAGAATATGGTAAATTCTATTACAATAATATGTTAATTTCTTCATAATTACAGTTTTGGAATGATAAATTACATTTGATACTCTTCTTTAAAACTATTAACCTTGTTCTCCTTGAACCACACCAGTTTTTTGAAGTTTTAGATCATTTGGTATTAGTTTAAATATTACTTTGTGACCCTGTCTAGGCTTCATGACTCTATATTTTATGAAGTATGTGTAGGAAATATTTTCAGTGTACTAAGTAGAACATTTAAATCATTGGCAGACTTGTTTGATTTTTCGGTATCCTGAAGGCAGTCAATTAACCCCACTCTATTATCTTGCTCTGCCTACTTTTAGTTCATAATTACCTATATTTTTATTTGAATTTTTTCACTCAATTGCATTATTTCATACATTACTCAGTACACCTGTACTCATTATCTTTGATTTAATAAGACAATTGAAAGCAAATGGCATTGACAGATCCTTCTTAAATATAATTACTCAACAAGAACCGTCCTTGATCAATTAATCATAGTGTATCTCAAATTTAATATTCTGATGCCACAGGAAAATAACCATTAAGTTTTCACAGAAGAGGTGCATCAATATTTGTTGACAATTTGTAGGTGGTTTTGCTCAGTTACATAGATAAGTATTATATCGTTTTATAATTAGTATTATACTGAGAAAGTTGTATAAATGCTAAATGTATAAATAGATATAAAAAGATTAATATCTCACTTAAGTTATATACTGCTCATGATTTATTTTGCCTTTCAACAGTACTGCAGAAAACCTGAATTGTTCTTATAAAGTATAACACCTGAAATATTGGAGGTTTCTAAAATAAAACTTTGAATTTTACTACAAAATTAATATACATAGTCCTTCGTATGTGAGTATATCAAATCAATACATACAATTTTATTGCAAACACCTATTTGATCATATTATATAAGAATTAATGTCAATTTTGTAAGATCAATACACAAATCTAACATTTTTCTTTTTTCCATATAAGAAGGGGTATAAAACATCAAATTGCCAAAATAATCAGATTTCTATATAATTATAAAAATCATGCTAAATAAACATTTATATTTGATCTACATGAATTAAATGGCAAAATATTGTGAGATTTTGAACATTAATTTTTTATGTACATAAACTAGATAATAATTATTTAACCTTAACTTTTTAAAGAGTTCTGAAAGTATTGTACCACCAAATGAAATGACACTATCTTTTACACAACAGCAAAATAAATATACAAAAAAATGATGAAAATGAAAACATACTTTTTCTGAGAAATAAAGGATGTTATTTTAATTTGATAAAAATAAATGAAAAACAAAGCTTGCTTGGTTCTAAGTTAGAGTCCAATGAGGAGTATAATTATACTCTTATGCATATCACCCATATAGTCATAAAAATGAAAATGTTAAGTACTTTTTGGTGACTAACATGATCTATCATGGTTTCAAATGAGATTATTTCTGTGACTTTCAAATCAGGTTATATCTGTAACAAGAAAAAATAATCAGACATGCATGTATATAAACACATGGCGAAAACATTTTTAAGAATTAGTCATAATATCTTTACTGAATTTCTTCTAACAAACAAATGTATAGCACCCAAATTAACTATAAAGTAACAATAGGAGAGGCAGAGGCTGGTACTAACATTATTTCTATCTGTCACAATTTCTGTTAGATGTTTGAGAATCATCAGTGTAGAGAAATTTATGGAGAGTTGTTGATGTTGATCTAACTTGTTAGAAATTAGATTCATATTATTTAATTTTAAATTGAACAATAGAAAATTTTATGTTGCTGTTATGGCTTGGATCTGTGTCCCTGCCCAGATGTCATATTGAAATGAGTTTCCAATATTGGAGGTGGGGCCTAGTGGGAGTGATTGCACCATGGGGGAGAATTTTTACCTGGGTGTTGTGGTGTGATAGTGAGTGAGTTATCATAAGACCTGGTTGTTGTAAAGTGTGTAGCACCTCCCTGCCCCTTCTCCTGCTACTGCCATGGAAGGCATGCCTGCTTCCCTATCCACTTCCACCATAATTACTGAGCAAGTTTACTGAGGCTTCCCAGAAGCCAAGCAGATGCCCAGCATCGTGGTTCCTATACAGTCTGAGGAACCATGAGCCAGTTAAGCCTCTTTTATTTAAAAATTACCTAGTGTAAGATGCTCTGTTTATAGCAATATGAGAAGACTAATACAGTTACCTTTCGTCAAGTCAGAAATTTCTGTTTGGTCTCCCCATCTAGAATAAAATGATGTTTTTTGTTTCTTTGTGTTTATCTTAATAAAAATAAACATTAAATTAAAATGTTCCCAATAATTTCAATATGAATCAATTTATTCAATGATTTTTATGAATTATTTAAAGCACATTTTATATTTAAAATTATTGTGCAAAATATAACCTAAATTATTTATTTATACTGTATTTGTTTAGTGTTGCGTACTCTATGTGTTATGCACTTACTATATGATGAGAAGTGTGTTAATTACTTTTAATAGATAATTTCCTATAATGCTTGCAATAACCCCACGAGATAGATTTTTTTTTTTTTTTGATATGGAGTCTCACTCTGTTGCCCAGCCTGGAGTGCAGCAGCATGATCTTGGCTCACTGCACCTGCGTCTCCCGGGTTCAAGCAATTCTTCTGCCTCAGCCCCCTGAGTAGCTGGGATTACAGGCCTGTGCCACCATGGCTGGCTAATTTTTGTATTTTCAGTAGAGATGGAATTTCACCATGTTGGTCAGGCTGGTCTCTAACGCCTGACCTCATTATCCGCCCGTCTCGGCCTCCCAAAGTGCTGGGATTACAGGCGTGAGCCACCGCACCCGGCTGATACAGATATTTGTACCCTTAATTCTCATCTTGAGAGGCTGAGCTTTCAATAGTTTGTGGCTTGCCCCAAATCACACAGCTACTAAGAAGTGTCATAAGCAAGTTCAATCACTTGTTTCTCAGTGCTAAAGTACATCATTTTTAACTTTGTGGAAGGCACAGCCAAGATTCTTGAGAGAATTGTCTACATTTGCTATCTCTACGTCCTCACTTTCTGCTTTTTCCTGTTATTTGAATTTGGTGTCTATTTCCACCACCTGTGGCAAATGTTCTGCATGTTGCTACACACAACCAGTTTGACAAATGGCCTCCACTGTCAAACTCTTGACTCACACAAACTCTTGACTCTTTTGCTTCACTTAGTTGGCTGTCCTCAAGAACACTTTTTTTTTTTTTTTTTTTTTTTTAGGATTTAGTTTTCTGTCCATTTATCCAAATACCTATAGCAAAATATGACAAAACTATAAGGTGTCCAGTAAAAATTAAAGGAAATATTTTCCACCTTTGTATTGTGACTAATTCAATTTCATACAAATTAGAGTTTCATGAAATTGATACAAAAGCAAATGAGCAACCTGTAGTCTTAGAGCCTAATTTGATTAGACACATCAAGATTGAATTATTTAACAAAGGGAAAAATAACCTTTTATCTTGAGCCTCAGTTTCTCCACTAAAGCAATATCGAAGGAAGCTTTCAACATTATACTATGTGTAGAGTGATAAGCAAACACATACGTGGATACATACATACATACATACATACATACACAAGTATTCCAAAGTATGACGATATTGTTGAATCCATCATGGGTTCCTAAATTTGAGAAATTAGAGAGCATATGTGATTACATAATTTTAGGCTTAATTTATCAGCCACATATTTTTATCACTTAAAATATATTAAAAATACAATCTGGTGGAATTAAATATCATTTGTTTTGAAAGCACAGTTGATTTTTTCATTTTCTCTTTTAACAATAATTTCACCTGTCTTTATAGTCCTCATCTATAAAATGGAAATTGAACCATAAATGCATGCCTTTTCAATTTGTTTCATCAATATTTTACAGTTTTCACTGTATTTTATGTTATTTATAGTTATTGTAAATTGGATTATTTTTCTGATTTCTTTTTCAGATTGTTCACTTTTGGTTTATAGAAATGCTATTGATTTTTGTGTAATGGTTTTGCATTCTGCAAATTTACTGATATTTTAAATCAGTTCTAATAGTTATTTTGGTTGAGTCTTTAGAGTTTTCTAATCATAAAATCATGTCTTTTGTAAACAAGAATAAGTTGACTTTTTCCTTTCCTTTTTTTTTTTCTGTCTCATTGCTCACACACACACAAAACAAATAAACAAACAAACAAACACACAAAACTGAAAGTTATTCCACGTTCACAGTTTGGAAGAGTCAGTACTGTTAAAATGTTCATACTACCCAAAGCACAAAATACCAATGTAGTTGTTCACATAAATTTTTTAAAAATCTAAAATTTATATGGAACCACAAACAATCAAGAATAGCCAAAGATACCCTGAGCAAAAATTAATTAATTAAATCGATAAAACTGAAGGCAACATATTACCTGACTTCAAATTACACTGCAAAACTTTAGTAACCAAACCAGCAAGGTACTTGCAGAAAAAACAGACACATAGACCAATGCAACAGAATAGAGAACCAAAAAATAAATCCACATATTTACAGTCAACTCACTTTCAACAAAGGTGTCAAGAACATACACTGGAGAAAAGACAGTCTCTGTAATAAATAGTGCTGGGATATCCATATGCAAAAGATAAAATTATAACTGTATCTCTCACCATATACACAAATCAAATAAAAATTGATTAGATACTTACATCTTAAAACTATGAAACTACCAGAAGGAAACATTAGAGAAACACTTCAGATCATTGGTCTGGGCAAGGATTTCATGAGTTAGACCTCCAAAGCACAGGGAACAAAAGCAAAAATGGACAAACGGAATCACATCAAACGAAAAAGCTTCTGTGCAGCAAAGGACACAGCCAACAAAGTTGAGAAAGAACCCATAGAATGGGAGAAAATATTTGCAACCCATCTGACGAGGTGTTAATAACCATAATATATAAGCTCCAACAACTCAATAGGAAAAATTACAGAATCCAATTAAAAAGTAGGCAATCTGAATAGATACGTCTGAAAAGAAGACATACAAATGGCCAACAAGTACATGAAACAATGCTCAGCACCATTAAACATTAAATAAGTGCAGATTGAAGCTATAATCAGATATAATTTCATTTCAATTAAAATGGCTTTTATAAAACAAAACAGGCAATAACAAATGCTGGTATGGATTTGGAGAAAAGAAAACCCTTGTATGCTGTGGGTAGAAATGTCAATTGGTAAAGTCACTATGGAGAACAAGTATGGAGGTGACTCAAAAAATTAAAACTGGACTACTATATGATCCACAATCCTGCTGCTGTGTATATACCCCAGAGAAAGGGAAATCAGTATATTGAAGAGTTATGTGCGCTCCTATGCAGCACTATTTATAATACGCAAGATGTCAACTCAACCTAAGTGTCTATGGAGGCATAAAGGGATTAAAAAAAAATGTGGTATAAATATAAAAGGAAAGATTCAGCCATAAAAAGGAATTAAATCCTGTCATTTGTAAGAGCATGAATGAAAATGGAGGACACTGTGTTAAGTAAAATAAGCCAGGCACAGAATGACAAATATTGCATTTTTCTCAGTAATATGTGGGAGCTAAAAAAACAAAATTGGACTCATGAAGATACAGAGTAGAATGATAGTTACCTGAGGCTGGGAGACATATAGTGAAGCAGGGGATAAAATGGAGATCGTTAGTGGGTACAAAATTGCAGTTAGACAGAAGGAATAAAATCTAGTGTTTTGGTTGCACAATAGGATGACTATATCCACAATAGGATGACAATATAATGCATTACGTTCTTTAAAAACAAAAACAAAAACAAAAACAAAAAACAGTGGAATCGGAATTTTCCTGACACAAACAAATTGTACATGCTTGAAGTGATGGATACCCCAATTACCCTGATTTGATCATTATACGTTGCATGCTTGTGTCAAAATATCACATGTATCATATGTACATATGTACAAAATATCATATGTACAACTATTATGTATTCATAATCAAAAAGTTAAAATACAAAATAAATGCATGGCTTTTGGCTTATGCTTTGCACTAAAAATTATCTGAGAAAGCATATATTCTCATATTTTTTCACTTAAATTCCTACAATTTTTACATAAATTTAAATATAGTCATTTCAACATGTTTTAAATATAAGTGTTTTAAAATACTATTACTTCACACTTTTAATACAACGCTTTGAAACCTGTAAGTAAACATTTTGAAATGCATCAAAAAGCTCATCTTTGTGAGAAATGTTAGTTTATTCATAAATATTTAATGTATATTTTTATTTCATTACAATCAAAGATTTTATTGTAATACATTTCATGCTTTGTAATGTTACATTGATTTAATTATTTTAACTTTCTGCAAAAATGGAGGTTAAATATTCTAATTTGTATTTTTTAAATATTAGCCTCTATGGTCCTAAGTTAAAGTTTTCAGTCACAAATGAGTTTATTAAAATTACTAGTAAATAATTCCTCAAGCATAAATAAAAATTAAAAATAAGGAAACTTAACTGTAACTGAATTTCTTACTGGACAAATATGCTTGTTAATTATTATAATTGGTTATTGTCTGTGGATGGATATTATTTAATCCTAAATAAGACAATGTTCATTCTTTTTTTTTTTTTTTTTTTAATTTATTTATTATTATACTGTAAGTTGTAGGGTACATGTGCATAACGTGCAGGTTTGTTACATATGTATACTTGTGCCTTGTTGGTGTGCTGCACCCATCAACTCGTCATTTACATCAGGTATAACTCCCAATGCAATCCCTCCCCCCGCCCCCCTCCCCATGATAAGCCCCGGTGTGTGATGTTCCCCTTCCCGAGTCCAAGTGATCTCATTGTTCAGTTCCCACCTATGAGTGAGAACA
>NC_037669.1:8147787-8203120 GCF_003255815.1 Theropithecus gelada | reverse complement strand
TTTCTCCTTCACTTATGAAACTTAGTTTGGCTGGATATGAAATTCTGGGTTTAAAATTCTTTTCTTTAAGAATGTTGAATATTGGCCCCCACTCTCTTCTGGCTTGGAGAGTTTCTGCCGAGAGATCTGCTGTGAGTCTGATGGGCTTCCCTTTGTGGGTAACCCGACCTTTCTCTCTGGCTGCCCTTAAGATTTTTTCCTTCATTTCAACTTTGGTGAATCTGGCAATTATGTGTCTTGGAGTTGCTCTTCTCGAGGAGTATCTTTGTGGCGTTCTCTGTATTTCCTGGATTTGAATGTTGGCCTGCCCTACTAGGTTGGGGAAGTTCTCCTGGATGATATCCTGAAGAGTGTTTTCCAACTTGCTTCCATTTTCCCCCTCACTTTCAGGCACCCCTATCAGACGTAGATTTGGTCTTTTTACATAATCCCATACTTCTTGCAGGCTTTGTTCATTTCTTTTTCTTCTTTTTTCTTTTGGTTTCTCTTCTCGCTTCATTTCATTCATTTGATCCTCAATTGCTGATACTCTTTCTTCCAGTTGATCGAGTCGGTTACTGAAGCTTGTGCATTTGTCACGTATTTCTCGTGTCATGGTTTTCATCTCTTTCATTTCGTTTATGACCTTCTCTGCATTAATTAGTCTAGCCGTCAATTCTTCCACTTTTTTTTCAAGATTTTTAGTTTCTTTGCGCTGGGTACGTAATTCCTCCTTTAGCTCTGAGAAATTTGATGGACTGAAGCCTTCTTCTCTCATCTCGTCAAAGTCATTCTCCGTCCAGCTTTGATCCATTGCTGGCGATGAGCTGCGCTCCTTTGCCGGGGGAGATGCGCTCTTGTTTTTTGAATTTCCAGCTTTTCTGCCCTGCTTTTTCCCCATCTTTGTGGTTTTATCTGCCTCTGGTCTTTGATGATGGTGATGTACTGATGGGGTTTTGGTGTAGGTGTCCTTCCTGTTTGATAGTTTTCCTTCTAACAGTCAGGACCCTCAGCTGTAGGTCTGTTGGAGATTGCTTGAGGTCCACTCCAGACCCTGTTTGCCTGGGTAACAGCAGCAGAGGCTGCAGAAGATAGAATATTTCTGAACAGCAAGTGTACCTGTCTGATTCTTGCTTTGGAAGCTTCCTCTCAGGGGTGTACTCCACCCTGTGAGGTGTGGGGTGTCAGACTGCCCCTAGTGGGGGATGTCTCCCAGTTAGGCTACTCAGGGGTCAGGGACCCGCTTGAGCAGGGAGTCTGTCCCTTCTCAGATCTCAACCTCCGTGTTGGGAGATCCACTGCTCTCTTCAAAGCTGTCTGACAGAGTCGTTTGCGTCTGCAGAGGTGTCTGCTGCTTTGTTATTGTTTTCTGTGCCCTGTCCCCAGAGGTGGAGTCTACAGAGACAGGCAGGTTTCCTTGAGCTGCTGTGAGCTCCACCCAGTTCGAGCTTCCCAGCAGCTTTGTTTACCTACTTAAGCCTCAGCAATGGCGGGCGCCCCTCCCCCAGCCTCGCTGCTGCCTTGCCGGTAGATCACAGACTGCTGTAATAGCAATGAGGGAGGCTCCGTGGGTGTGGGACCCTCCCGGCCAGGTGTGGGATATGATCTCCTGGTGTGCCTGTTTGCTCAAAGCGCAGTATTGGGGTGGGAGTTACCCGATTCTCCAGGTGTTGTGTGTCTCAGTTCCCCTGGCTAGGAAAAGGGATTCCCTTCCCCCTTGCGCTTCTCAGGTGAGGCAATGCCTCGCCCTGCTTCAGCTCTCGCTGGTCGGGCTGCAGCAGCTGACCAGTACCGATCGTCCGGCACTCCCCAGTGAGATGAACCCAGTACCTCAGTTGAAAATGCAGAAATCACCGGTCTTCTGTGTCGCTCGCGCTGGGAGTTGAAGACTGGAGCTGTTCCTATTCGGCCATCTTGCTCCGCCCCCGACAATGTTCATTCTTTAGTACCATGTTTCATTTTATCCCTATTGTTTGTTGCATAGTGTTAAGTGAGAAACTCTTTCTCACTTAAGTATATGGTAACAAAACTTTTATAAAATTATCATTCCTTTCTTTAAATTGTTTTGTAAAAATTCCACCAATAACCTATTTATTTAGCTTTAAAAATTAAAGATTAAAAAAAAATTTTTCTGAAAGCAAACAATTGGAAATTATTCATTTAAAAAATTGTATTACATAATAGCTAGTAATTTTTTTTAAAAATGTTTCTTTCCACATTCTAGAGGATAGACCTGTTAATACTGGCTATTATAGACAACCTAAAGTATAACGAACTTAAGAACATGTGACCTGCGCACTCAGCCAAAGTCCAGAGAGGTGACGGGGGGAGGGAATTATCTGTATGCACGTAACTAGTTTCCTCTTCCATGTTCACATTTATGAAAAACCATTACTCAACAGGAAGATGTGTGATAGAGGGAAGCCAGGGGCACCATACTACTGGAAGGAACATCAGAGTAGAGAATGACTTAACGTTGTCTCAGCATTAACTTAATATTACATTAACACTTTTTTAACTTTGTCATTACAGAAATTGTGTGTGCAGAGTAGGGCCTCCTTTATCTAAGCCCATATCCATATTTAGAAGGATTACATATGTATATGTGCATATATCTTGAATATATATGTACATATGCATATAGATAACTTTTTAATACATATTTAGTAAAATTATTGTATCAAAGAATAATAATAGACTACTTGCTTTTGTTTAATACTGTATTTTTGAAGGCTTTCTATATCAATATACACACTCTATGTTTTCTTGTCCATTTTATGTTACACTTTTCTCAAAACTGTCTTACAGTTTTCAGAATGCTTTTAGGCAAAATTAATATTATCATTCAAGACATCAGATGATTGTGATTTCTATAATTATTTTCCCAGAGCAGGTTTCCCTTCCATTTTTTAGATCACTAACTCACTTTTCATCTCCCTTTTATGTATTTTATCATCAATTATTGTTAACTTGCAACTCTTATTATTATTTTTTTAAAAATTAGCTTTATCATTAATAAAGATAATTTTCCTGAACATTTATTTATCTTCTAGGATAATTTGTTTTCCAATAAGCATTCTTCATGTGTCTCACTTTTTTATTTGTTACTCTGTTCTTTTTTTCATATACAAGAAAACACAAAACACTGAAGTTAATTTCAGTTAGTATTCTGTCAAGTTTTTCTTACTTTATATTTACATAAATATTATGAAAATGCATGTAAATACCCCAGTTCTCCCTCCTCACACTTGTAGATTTTTCTTTTAAAAAAGTGATACCCAGTAATGGGGAGACTGTGTCAAATGGTATTTCTAGTTCTAGAGCCTTGAGGAATCGACACACTGTCTTCCACAGTGGTTGAACCAGTTTACAGTCCCACCAACAGTGTAAAAGTGTTCCTATTTCTCCACATCCTCTCCAGCACCTGTTTTTTACTCACTTTTTAATGATCGCCATTCTAACTGGTGTGAGATGTTATATCATTGTGGTTTTGATTTGCATTTCTCTGATGGCCAGTGATGATGAGCATTTTTTGATGTGTCTGTTGGCTGTATGCATGTCTTCTTTTGAGAAGTGTCTGTTCATATCCTTTGCCCACTTTTTGATGGGGTTGTTTGTTTTTTTCTTGTAAATTTGTTTGAGTTCTTTGTAGGTTCTGGATATTAGCCCTTTGTCAGATGAGTAGATTGCAAAAATTTTCTCCCATTCTGTAGGTTGCCTATTCACTCTGATGGTAGTTTCTTTTACTGTGCAGAAGCTCTTTAGTTTAATTAGATCCCATTTGTCAATTTTGGCTTTTGTTGTCATTGCTTTTGGTGTTTTAGACATGAAGTCCTTGCCCATGCCTATGTCCTGAATGGTATTACCTAGGTTTTCTTCTAGGGATTTTGTAGTTTTAGGTCTAACATTTAAGTCTTTAATCCATCTTGAATTAATTTTCGTACAAGGTGTAAGGAAGGGATCCAGTCCCAGCACCATTTATTAAATAGGGAATCCTTTCACCATTTCTTTTTTTTGTCAGGTTTGTCAAAGATCGAATGGTTGTAGATGTGTGGTATTATCCCTGAGGGCTCTGTTCTGTTTCATTAGTCTATATTTCTGTTTTGGTACCAGTACCATGCTGTTTTGGTTACTGTAGCCTTGTAATATAGTTTGAAGTCAGGTAGCATGATGCCTCCGGTTTTGTTCTTTTGGCTTAGGATTGTCCTGGCAATGCAGGCTCTTTTTTGGTTCCATATGAACTTTAAAGCAGTTTTTTCCAATTCTGTGAAGAAAGTCATTGGTAGCTTAATGGGGATGGCAATGAATCTATAAATTACCTTGGGCATTATGGCCATTTTCATGATATTGACTCTTCCTATCCATGAGCATGGAATGTTCTTCCATTTGTTTGTGTCCTCTTCTATTTCATTGAACAGTGGTTTGTAGTTCTCCTTGAAGAGGTCCTTCACATCCCTTGCAAGTTGGATTCCTAAGTATTTTATTCTCTTTGAAGTAATTGTGAATGGGAGTTCACTCATGATTTGGCTCTCTGTTTGTCTGTTATTGGTGTATAAGAATGCTTGTGATTTTTGCACATTGATTTTGTATCCTGAGACTTTGCTGAAGTTGTCAGCTTAAGGAGATTTTGGGCTGAGACAATGGGGTTTTCTAAATACACAATCATATCATCTGCAAACAGGGACGATTTGACTTCCACTTTTCCTAATTGAATACCCTTTAGTTCTTTCTCCTGCCTGATTGCCCTGGCCAGAACTGCCAACACTATGTTGAATAGGAGTGGTGAGATAGGGCATCCCTGTCTTGTGCCAATTTTCAAAGGGAATGCTTCCAGTTTTTGCCCATTCAGTATGATATTGCCTGTGGGTTTGTCATAAATACCTCTTATTTTGAGATACATTCCATCAATACAAAATTTATTGAGAGTTTTTAGTATGAAGAGCTGTTGAATTTTGTCAAAGCCTTTTCTGCATCTATTGAGATAATCATCTGTTTTTTTGTCTTTGATTCTGTTTATATGCTGGATACTCAAAAGATTATAAATCATTCTGCTATAAAGACACATGCACACGTATGTTTATAGTGGCACTATTCACTATAGCAAAGACTTGGAACTAACACAAATGTCCATCAATGACAGACTGGATTAAGAAAATGTGGCACATATACACCGTGGAATACTATGCAGTCATAAGAAAGGATGAGCCCATGTCCTTTGTAGGAACATGTATGCAGCTGGAAACCATCATTCTCAGCAAACTATTGCAAGAATAGAAAACCAAACACTGCATGTTCTCACTCATAGGTGGGAATTGAACAATGACAACACTTGGACACAGGGTGGGGAACATCACACACACTAGGGCCTATGGTGGGGGGCCGGGGAAGGATAACATTAGGAGATATAAAAGTAAATGACGAGTTAATGGGTGCAGCACACCAACATGGCACATGTATATATTTGTAACAAACCTGCACGTTGTGCACACGTACCCTAGAACTTACAGTATAATAATAAATAAATAAATAAAAATTAAAAAAATAAAAAGTGATACACTAATTTGTCTTTGTATACTTTGATAGAAGAAAAAATATAAATATTTTTAGCAGTAAGTATTTCTTAGACCATTGAGATACCATTAAGTCACCCAGATGGCTTAGGTATGCTGTAATATGTACAGTAGAGTCTTATAATACTAGCAAATTTCGGTAATTTCAAGATTTTTCTATATAATGCTATTGTGAAGTTTTGCTGTATCCCTATGAATGAACTGAACAAGTGATATTATTTCTCTTTAGGTGGCTCTTTATTTAATCTATTTATTGGAATTTGGAGCCTTGTTTTCATTAATTTGTCTCATCTGTGTTTTTAATTTACTCAGTAAAAGTAACATCGAAAGCTATGTTGTAAATTACAAAACAGAGCAAGGGGGATATGAGCTATCTGCTGCAATCTTATAATCTACATTATTTGCTTCCTGAGTAGTCATGAAATACTAATATTATCCAAATATTTACATTCGTTCGTATGGTATTTTTTCTTATATACTCTCTTTCTAGTTTATCTTAATAAATACTCTGCGTATAATAGTAAGAATTCTTGTTCTGTATTTTATCAAATATATTGCCAAAATTTAACGTAGTTAATGTCAAAGAATAAGAGGCATAGGGTGGTAATTGTTGAGACATATATTCCCCAGTAAAAAAATAAAGAGGAGGAGCATTTTTTCCAATTAAGTAAAGGTTTGCCTAAGGGTATATTCACTGAGTATCGTGGCAAAGCTAGTGTGTATCACTCACTGAGCAAAGCAGGCCAAACTTACTTTTGTATTCTTCACTCTATACAAGTTTTTGTTCTAATATAAGTAGAGATCAATAGATTTATGAAAATGTTTCTCTTACAATAGTCAGTTTTAGTTTTTGTAAAGGTAAATAAGGCTGCTAAATATTAGTTTAAATGCTTATAATAGAAAATAAATCAGTTCTACTTAAGTGCATAAGCAGACCACCATTTTTGTATGTTTATACTTAATTGTTTTCTTTTATTAATGCTGTGTATAATTACTAAGAGAAAGTATGGTTATAAAGTATTTTATATATATCTTTATTATCAAAATGTACATGCTTGAGGCTATTTCCTGTTTAATAATATATAATGTCCTAGAACACTAAAATTATCCAGAAATGTATATAATATTTCACACTGCAAATGTTACTATTTTATGAGAACTTTTATAGCCTCTAATTCTACTGCTCTTTTATTTTAATGGCTTTTCTGTTACGGTAAATTTTTGATGTGTGGCGAGACATACAAAAGTAAACATATACATATTAATTCTGTAAAATTAATTTACAATTCTTTAAAAGTATTATCACCATCTTATCAATTATGGAAAAATGAGTTTATAGTTTATGCCTCATCAGAAAGAAGGTTTCTCCTTAATACAGGAACAAATCAATTAATTAGGGCTTAGGTGAATGTTTGAAGAAAATAGAACTTTTCCAGTATGGCATTATATAATGCTCAAGTAAAGCATAAAAATAAATAATGAGGCAAGCAGGAATTAGCACTGGCAAGCAAAATGGGAGAAATTAGCACTGATAAGGAAAGATCAGCAATTCATACACTATTAAATATGTGATATCAGATCAACATGTTATTTATTATTTTAGTCATTACTTGTAAATAATTTTCCAGATGAAACACTTTGGTCACCTAGTTGTTCCCATTGGATACGTGGGAATAGAGAAATAAATGAAGAGATAAAGCCTTTCTTCAAATCTTCAGTGATTCCAGCATTATACATGTTAAGTCACTATGTGTCTATTCATGAGTTTATCCTGCTAATTTGTTGTGCTATTCATTTTTCAATCTCTAAAGGGCTTATCTTCACTCCCTGAAGAAACAATCTTTAATAAATACTCTTAGAAGGTTCTAAATATTATTAAACGCATATATTGGAAATGATTGATTAGAATGAATGATTTTATAAGAATAGACATCCATATATTGATATCAAAATGTATTCCTTCATATAAAAGTGTCATCAGGTATATTTGGTAGCAGTGTAAAATGGTACAACCACGCATTAAAATATTTCCAGGTTTCTTAAGAAATGAAAATGCCCGTATCTTATGACTCACAATTATACTTTTAGGTATTTTGCCCAAGAGGATTAAAAATATATTTATGAAAAAGATTTGTATAAAGTTCTATGACAACTTTTTTCTACTAACCCCAAACTGAAATAACTCAGGAATGGATCTATAGATAAAGAAACTGTGTAATGTTTATAAAATTTAATATAACTTAGAAAAAGTAAGAAATGAAATAGTGATACATACAATATGATGAATCTTAAAATAATCTTGTTCAGATGGGAACAAACCAAGCACAAAGAAATACATACTGTGTGATCCAATTAACATGAATTTCTAGAACAGATAAAACTAAGCTGTGCTGATAGAAATCAGGGTAATGATTTAACTAACTGTAATGAAGAGTTTACTGAAAAGCAGCAGGACAGAACTTATTGGGATGAGAGAAATGTTCTATATCTTAACTGAAATTAAGTTTACATTGTTTAATGTAGTTAAAATTCATCACCCTTCCTTCCTTCCTTCTTTCCTTCCCTCCTTCCTTCCCTTCCTCCCTCCCTCCCTCCCTTCCTTCCTTCCTTCCTTCCTCCCTCCCTTTCTTCCTCCCTCCCTCCCTTTCTTCCTTTCTTCCTTCCTTCCTTCCTTTCTCCCTCCCTCCCTCCCTTTCTTCCTTCCTTCCTTTCTCCCTCCCTCCCTCCATTTCTCCCTTCCTTCCTTTCTCCCTCCCTCCCTCCCTTCCTTCCTTTTTCCCTCCCTTCCTTCCTTTTTCCCTCCCTCCCTCCCTGCCTCCCTCCCTGCCTCCCCCCTCCCTTCCTTCCTTCCTTCCTTCCTTCCTTCCTTCCTTCCTTCCTTCCTTCCTTCCTTTTCTTCCTTCCTTCCTCCCTTCCTTCCTCCCTTTATTCTTTCTTTCCCTTCCTTCCTTCCCTCCTTCCTTCCTTTGTAATTAGTCATATAACCATTAAGCAGAAATAAGTGAGGCATCAGTCCCAGTAAGTTTCAAAAATTAGGTATATACAGGGGATTAAATAAATATACTGAGGAAAACTGGAGCCAAAATTCACACTTGGAGAAAAATATTCAAATATGAAAAGGGCATATGCAAGAAAATAAATCCTGCAGTATTGGATTGAACTTGGAAGCGTAAATGTGAACTAATAGATTAGAAAACATAATTGCAGATGTAAAAGTCTGTGTATGTGTGTTTGCATGGGTGTACTCATGTATGTGCACATGAGTGCATCTATTTTCTAACTTTATTCACTGACAGGGCTTGGGACTAGCAAATCCCCAGCAGAAATAAGAATACCTAGAACTCAGACCTCAGTCTATAAATAGTCTCTTCTAAGTGGAACCACTATTCCTTGAAGAAGTTGATCTTAGGACTGGAGCAGGGAAAGAACTGATAAGAATGGAATATTTTGCCATAAAAGAAAGCAAGGAAATGCTCAAAGAATTAATGGCATATTACCAGGACACAGAAACCAGTTTGAAGAGGCTATACTGATTACTGGATGAACTGAAAAATTCGAGTGTCAAAATAAATAATGATCATGAGTACAGTATGTGTGCAAGCACACCCCCGACATACATATACACCTTTATATTACATTGAATTAAATAAGAATCCACAAGAACACCACAGTATAAATGAATAAAAGAATGGGAGAAGAAAAATTGCATTACAGTAGTATGCCTAAAATAAACATAGAAATATTATAAAATTAGAAAATCGCCCTTGATAAGCATCATTACAATAATTAAATTCAGGTAAGTAATATCAATTGATGCTAAAAGGTAACTAGAACCTGAGTATGAAATAGGATATCTACCGAGTCTCCATGTGTCTCCTCCAGACTGCTTACTTATTTACAAAGAAAAAGAAGTAATTTTACAGAAAAGAATCCTTGCTGATGTCACTTCAAGTAGTTACATCAAACATCACAAATAATTTGAAAAATTGACATCACATGGCAACTATTGGGATTCAATGACACAAATACAGCAGTTTTTCTGTGATATTTATGCCGCGAAGGCATAATCTAAATCTCATCATGAGGTAATATCAAATAAATTCAAATTAAAAGATAATCTAATATATAACTTTTCTATTATCTTCAAAAATGTATAGGACATTAAGGTCAAGAGAGACTGAAGAATTGTTCTGGATCAAATGACATTGAGATTAAACGACATCCAGATTAAGTGACATCGAGATTAAATGACATCGAGATTAAATGACATTGAAGTGCAACAGATGATCTTGGGTTACACATTTTTGAAGTAAAATACATTACTGGTGCAGTATAAAGGATATATGGATTTTTTTAACTTTTCTTAATTTTTTACTGTAACTTTGAAATGAATTTAAGATAATTAGAAAAACAAACAAACAGAAAGCAAGACAATATTGGACTGTGCTTCTTGTTTACAATCATGGTTTAGTGTATGCCTTATTGTAAATTATACCACATTATTATGTAAAACAAAAAGGCAGAGTAGCAGAGGTCATGAAATTAAAAAATCAAAGTGAACAAACAACTCACTGAAATAAATGTCAAATGCCCAATAAAAAATGAAAAGGGGTTGGGCGCTGTGACTTACGCCTTTAATCCCAGCACTTTGAGAGGTCGAGGTGGGCGGATCATGAGGTCAAGAGATCAAGACCATCTTGGCCAACATGGTGAAACCCCGTTTCTACTAAAAATACAAAATTAATTGGGCAGGGTGGCACATGCCTGTAGTCACAGCTACTCAGGAGACTGAGGCAGGAGAGTCACTTGAACCTGGGAGGCGGAGGTTGCAGTTAGCCAAGATCATGCCACTGCACTCTAGTCTGGCTACAGAGTGAGACACTGTCTCAAAAAAAAAAAAAAAAAGGAAAAGATATTCAACTTTACTTGTGCTTAAAACAGTGTGTGTTAACATTTACTTGATTGACAAATATCTTCAAATTTAATAATATATCAAAATATGTATATTGCACCATATTGCAATATATAAAATATGTATGTTGCACCATACATATATATATAGGAGTCAGAAAATGAAAAAAATAGTGGCACATATACACCATGGAATACTATGCAGCCATAAAAAAGGATGAGTTTGTGTCCTTTGTAGGGACATGGATGCAGCTGGAAACCATCATTCTTAGCAAACTATCACAAGAACAGAAAACCAAACACCGCGTGTTCTCATTCATAGGTGGGAACTGAACAATGAGATCACTTGGACTCGGGAAGGGGAACATCACACACCGGGGCCTATCATGGGGAGGGGGGAGGGGGGAAGGATTGCATTGGGAGTTATACCTGATGTAAATGACGAGTTGATGGGTGCTGACGAGTTGATGGGTGCAGCACAGCAACGTGGCACAAGTATACATATGTAACAGACCTGCACGTTATGCACATGTACCCTAGAACTTAAAGTATAATAATAATAAAAAATAAAAAAAAAGAAAAAAGAAAATGAAAAAAATAAAGTAAATTTCTAGCTGTATTCAGATGTTGCTAGTTTTTCCACCAATTAACTTATATACCAATTAATTTAATACATAAATATATATATATATTATTGGTAGGTTTGATTTTTTCATCAGTTAAAGTTTTGTGTACTTTACTTGAGTTCACTCGTTCTTTTCCAAACTACTGCTTGTTGCTATTGAAAGACATCATTACTAATCTAGAAAGCATATCAGATGATTTGTAATCATTATATATTTTTCTAAGGGCCTAAGCTATTTGCATCCATTTCACAAATCCAATGCTCACGTTCAGGTGTGGATATCTCTCATGTATGCACAGTCACTTTAACTCTCACTAGATTCCAAGGCTCACACAATTTTCAATTTCCTACTGATGTGTTGGGTCTCTGGGGGGATTCACATGGTTTTCATGCAGCAGCTCAGGACCCCAAGCAAAGTCACAGGACATCAATCATCCTTTTCTGCTGGATAGGAGAAACCACCAGCTGCTGATTTGTTAAAATGTAAAAACAGAGAAGAACACCCTTAGGAGACAAAGGGTAAGGTAGACTCATGAGAAGGCTGAGCAGCCTGTGGAAATCAATTCAGTTCCCAGAAGTTTCGGCTTTCTTTGATGATATTATTACCTGTTGCCCATCACTGATACCTCACCTGAAACTGTTCTCGCTGAGTCTTTTGCTTTTCCCACATTCTTCTTTCTCACCTTCTCCCCATGAAAACCTATTCTGTATTCTGTGAATATTTTCTGCTGTGTGTATGGTTAGAGTGTAGGTCTTGTTTTAGTGCACAAGGTTGAATTTATTATCATAAGACTAAGGCATATATCTCACTCTATTGCTTCTATTTTGTTTCTTCAGTGCTAGGGTTTTAAGATAAATCTATATTATTATGTGTATAACTAGCTAGTTGCTTCTGATACATACTATTTCATGAAATGCCTTGACCACATTTCAATTATTCATTCTTCTAAGGATAGACAATAGGTTGTATAAGTCCTTGTACGTACTTTCAATGGACTTATATGAAAAATTTACTCAAACTTTAATTCCCGTATTAATAGTTCTATAGATTTATTTAACCAAGTGGAATCAACTGCTCTTAAGAATAGCTACACCAGCAAAAACTCACAGGACTAGAATTGTTCTGTTGATAGGGTTAATCAGATATCTAAGTATTTTCACTCTCCTTTATCTTATTCCTAATACATTACAAAATATCTTCATTTATTTCTTAGTTTATGAGCTTTCTCTTCTGTACATTGCCTGTTTGTCTTCTTGGCTCATTTTCCTATTTGGAGTGCTATCAACTGATTTATAGTCATTAGTATATTTCAGTAAAATCTCTGCGTGCTAAATGTTAATCTTTATCAGTTTTATGCACTTTCTCCCTTTATCTTTTTGTTGTAATATCTTGATTTAATGTCATTACTCTCTCATCTTTTTGTTTGCTTTGTTTCACGGCTAGTGCTTTCAAAATCTTGTTTAAGACATGCTTCATTGTTTCTTAGTAAAAATGATAGTTTTTAACATTTTTTGTTTGTTGAATTTATGATTTTATTTTTCATCAAGGTTTTAAACCATCTGGAGTCCACCTTTCTATGTGGAGTTAGGTAGAGATCCAAGTTAATTTTTCTCCATTTAATGAGCCAATTTTCTCAACCTTATCCAATAAACAATCTGCTGTTTCTGCATGAATTTGTGATACCACTTTTATCATGCATTACATTTTTATATATCCATGATCATGACTCTGAGAAACATTTGGAGTTGGCAGTTGGTAAACTTTGTGATCTTGGGGGAGGGGTGAAAAATCAATGACTGTGAATGGTCAAGCCACAGTAGTTTCCATCAATTTCATGCATGCATAGAATGTAGGTCCTGTCCTGATATTATTTCTATTGACTCTAATTGCTAAGATACAGTCAGTCAATAAAAAGCAATGGTACTAACACTATTTCTTCAAAAGTAGTCTCTCTCTTCTTCTTCAAATAAAATTTTGCAGACACCAGACTACTACATACACTGTTCCTAGAAAGGCTTCAGTTTCTCTAGAGCTTTCTCAAGGAGGTTGCATTTGTTGTTGTTGTTAGTTATTAGACTGTGCATTTCCCATTAGCTAGTGTAGTTTCTCCACGCTTACTTGTTTCAGCAGTTTGAGTTTTCTGTTGATTTAGTATGAACTAGAAATTCCTCAATGATCTCTTCATATGCCTCATATTTCTTGACTTCTCCCAAACCATTCTCTTATGCCTTCTTTTGCTCTACATCCAAAGAGTTTCTCTTCTTAATTTATAGGAAACTAGCTCTTGTCAACCTTATTCTTTTGCAGGGTTAGGCCTTTGGAAATAGTTTCGTACTGGAATCATACTTTGAGATAAAAAATCACAGAACTTGCCTACCTGATTAAATGGGAAACAAGAAAATAGAAAGCATGGAAAAAATAACACTTAAAAAGGCACTTTCTATACATATGATAGTAGAAATTAAGAAAAGTTCATGCATCACACCAAAAAAGCCACATTTGATAACCTCCAATTCATGTATTTATGTAATGCTTTGTAATTTACAAAATGCTGTTAAATACATTCACTCGTGGAAGGTTGACTAGTGGCGTCTATCCACCTCACTAGTGTAGATATGTATTTAGTCCAGTCTATCTCACAATGTAGGGTCAGTTGTTTTGATTCTCCAGCTTTTCATACACAGCAAGCTTTCTTTATTATCAAAAATTTTCAACTCATCACATGCATGTACTGCTTAAAAATATTTTCATTTTAACTAACAAAAGTGGTTGGCTCTCCTTTATCACATTATTTTACTTAGCTACCAATTATTATGCCCTGAGGAAGAAAAACTAATTTTATTATTAGCTTAGGTATAACATAACTAGAAAGTTAAACTTATTACAGAAAATCATCTCATATAAAATCCTTTAAAATTAGCTGTACTTTTAGATTATTCATGCCTCTGTTTCTCTTCAACAGCATGGGTAAGTGAAAGTTGATGAAATTGCTAAATTGAGTTCTTCAGAACAGGAAACTGAAAACTTTCCAGGAAGTTAACATTTTTCTTGATTGAAGATCAAATCATTTATTTTAAGGATAGTCTCTTCACAGTATCACCCCAGAGCATTTGAACTGGGGGTTTCAAAATCACAGTTTGAAGTTTCTCATCTCGCCAACTACCACATCGGAGCTAGGGTCAAACATATTGAAGTTATGAAACAATATAGTCTAAACTAAAACCAAAGGATTTAAAAAAAAAAGTAGAAAGTCAACTAAACACAATTTTATTTTTTTCCTGCTTTCAGACTTTTGGACTTTAAGGAGAATGACACCTCCTGAAATCTTTGTATTTTGTTACATAATTGTCTTTTTTTAAAAATGTCATCTAATTCCCTGTTTATATGATATAATTATTTGATGATTTTGATGTAATTACATGACAATTTTTTAAATGCCAATTGAGTGCATAGAAATGACTGATTTATTGATTGACAGGAAAAATCGAGGACTTGGTTTTTATGTTGTATAGACAATCAGATTATAGTTTTCTGTATTGGTTAATTTGACATTTTGAAATACGCTCAAGTATATCATACATTCTGCCATAGTTTGCAAAGAATTTCAATAACCTAAATCATTATTGTATTCCATTGTTTATTGGGTAGTAATACTCGAATGCAAATCCCTTTTGGTAGTTTCCTAAAGAAATCCGTCTGATAATACATCTTCCAGTGAGGAGCTTTCCTTAACGCTATAAGGGGTTGACTTATGGCAAATTCTGGAGGACACTTTTCCACAAATTTCTTCAGGCAGCAGCCCTGTGAATTTGCCCCTCAGTGGCCAAGGCTGTGCGTCTTCAACAAGATCTGGATCTCGTGCTGGAGTATCCTCTTCCATGGGTGCTCTCTCTCAGCTCTAAGGGTAGTAGCTGCATGTCAATATGCTATTCCTGTGTTCTTTAGAGTTCTCTTTACTTCTCAGTAGCCAATTCCTCATTACTCCAATCCCTTACTATAGTCAATAGTTCTTTATATTAAACTCTTCAAGTTACTGTGTGGTTTCTACCTCATAGAGATTGGATCCTGACTAATACGCATGGAGATTGTGGCAGAGTGAGGCTGAGCAGGATGACCACTTCCTGCTTAATGCTCACAAATAGAGAGATTGACCTTAAAAGAAATAAATGGTAATAGAGGCTATTCTCATAGAAACTATAATCATTAAGGAAGAATGATGGTACTTAAAATGGAGAGGGAAGAAGACAGTGGCCAATATCCTCAATTAATGTGATAGAATAAACAGATGTTCAGAAAATGACAATGATGATCAAAACAGGGAAACTCACAAGGATGAAGACTAGTCATTTACATTAAATAAGAGTCTTTTCATAATTTTACTTCAGAATATTTAAACGTGATAGCAAGCACCCAAAGAACATGCAGATTTTATGAGTGTGAAACTTAAATTTTGAAACTAAAACTAAAGAGGTGAGAAAAACATGTTTACTGATTTCTCCTTTTTTACACTCTTGTTATATGCAATTAAGTGAATATGAGATTTTCCCCTAAAAATAATTTCAGGGAAACTGGTCTCCTAGATGAATAGCCAAAATTCATTTGCTAGTTTATACATTTTTTTTTTACTCTGAAAGAGTGCTCTATTTTAAATCGTTAAATCATTATTTGTTTAGTAAAAGAATTCAGCTAACTTTTTTTAGGTCCACAATCGCTACGCATTTTTGGATAATGTCCAATAACCTTGGATATGTAATTAGAACAGATGGCAATATAAACAAAATGATAAATTCCTAGCTACCTAGGCCCAACCGCTAATAAATTTAGCATATATTAATATAATTAATGTTTAGATTTTAATTGAGCATAGTCATGGACAATATTTTGATCACTTAAAATTGCATAGTTAACTATAAATGCACAGCATTATCTGGTATAGCTTTTACGTATTATCAAACTTGTATTTAACTGCCAAGCAATTATAAAAGATAGAATGTGAATAGAGTATCTATAAAGTGCCAGATCACAATAAGAAGTAGTTTCTTCAGTGTATTCTGAAATTTAAAAAAATCCTGGCTAATATTTAATATTAATTGAATTTTTAAAAATCATATGATTTATAAAGCAAATCAAAATCTCTTATGAACAATTAAAAATTACTATTCCCAATATTTTTATAGTCATAAAATTAAAAAGCTCATTTTTTAAAAAAAGTTATTCTTTTCAAAATCTCCTTTGAATAATCTCCAACATAAAGATTTTTATAAGATTTGAAGATAACTTAATGAAACATATTTTTTATTTTATTCCTGCTCCTTTAAACATATACCTTATTGAAATAACCTGACATCATATTTTATTTTTAATTATTTTCTGATAATTAAAAATTAGTTCAATAATTTAATAAGCCATAGTGTTATTAATTTTGGTACAAGCAAATATAGTTTTATTTTATAAAACAAATCACTTTAAAGATTTTTTATTATTCAGTCCTTGCCTTGTACTTCAATTTTTTCTATTTCCTCTTTAAGGGTAATAATTGACCCACCATTCCCAGCCCAATGGATGGGACTCCCTCCAAATCATAAAAAGAACTTTCTCAGAACCCACCTATCATGAAGTCCCAAACTGCATTCATTCTTGTATGGTGGTTCAACAATTAGTCTTCTACTTCAGAAGATGTAATTTCTATTTTAAAATATAGTTTTGACATTTCCCAGTAAGACAGTGTGCAGTAAAAGAGGTGTATGTATTATCTCTATATTTGTAAATAATTAAACAATTCATAAATATGCACTACTCTGGAAATTAGATGAGAACTAGATGAAGGAGTAAAAAATAAATATCTTATAAGAGGCTTATGAAGATTTAATGGCTAAGGAGAAAGATGAGTTAGAGTTTTCTGTAGGCAAAGTCAAGGGAATATGAAACTGTATAATATATTATTATTATTATATTATCTAAACAAATGCTTCTTTTCAGAAAGAAGATTAGAACTTAACAGAGAAACCTTTTTGATTTTTGAACCTCTAATGGGGAATTTTCATTTCCATGATCAAGCAGATAATGAGATACCCAATTTTGTGTATAGAGTTTACTGGGCATGAACTAAGACTTTCCGATACCTGTGTATCTTGAAACATTTAGGCCACTGACTATATTATACAAGAATGGTGGGAAAATAATTTAAAATGTTTTATATATTTTAGTGCTTCAAAATTATTGCACACAATTCTTTGTAATAAGGAAGTAAGGGTATTTGCTTTTTTTTCAACTTTCCTTTTGGATTCTCCTAGCTCTATCAGCAAAACCACCGAGCTCTATCAGCAAAACCACTGAGGAAGGCAAAACTACCAAGCTCTATTAGCAAAACCACCAAGGAAGGGAAAATTCTGAATTGTTTCCCAAGACTCCTATGTTTTGGTTTACACCCCCTGGATTATCCCCTCCCTTTGAATGTAGGCAGAATTAAAGCGATTTCATAGATATAGTTAATATCCCAAATTAGCTGACTTTGAGATAATATAAAAGGAGTTTATCTTGGGTAGAACTGATCCAATCAGGTGAGTCTTTAAAAGAAACTGGAGGCCAGGTGTGGTAGCTCACACCCATAATCTCAATACTTTGGGAAGTCGAAGCAGGCAGATAACTTGAGGCGAGGATTTCAGGCCCAGTGTGGCCAACATGGTGAAACACCATCTCTGCTAAAAATATAAAAAAATTAGCTGGGCCTGATGGTGCATGCCTGTGATCCGAGGTACTTGGGAGAAGGAGAATTGCTTGAACCTGGGAGACAGAGGTTGCAGGGAGTTAAGAATCCACCACTGTACTCCAGCCTGAGTGACAGAGCGAGACCCTGTCTCAAAAATAAAATAAAATTAAAATAAATAATAAACGAACACATAAGTAAACAAAAGGAACTCGTCCTTTACTAAGGGAAAATATTGAAAATGTGAGAGAAACGATGGGAGTGGGGGTCATGTGGCAAGAACCAGCGTGTGATGCCTGGAAACTGAAAGCAGTCTCTTGTTCACAACTATTATAAGGAAAAAATAATAATAATAAAAAATGGGTGTGTTCTTACTGCTATGAGGGAGCTAAAAATTTGATCTCATGGACATAGAGAATAGAACAATGGATGCCAGAGACGCGGTAGGAGGGGAGTCTCGGTGGATGAAGATAGGTTGGTGATATGGTTTGGATCTGTGTCCCCACCCAAATCTCATCTTGTAGTTCTCATAATTCCCACATGTTGTGGGAGAAACCCAGCGTGAGATGACTGAATTATGGGGGCGGGTCTTTCCCATGCTGTTCTCGTGATAGTGAACTGGTCTCACGAGATGTGATGGTTTTAAAAATGGGAGTTTCCTTACACATGCTCTTTTTATGTCCTGTTGCGATCCATGAAGGATATGAGTTGCTCCTCCTTGCCTCTCGCCATGATTGTGAGGCCTCCCCAGTCATGTGGAACTATAAGTCCAATAAACCTCTTCCTTTTGTAAATTTCCCTGCCTCAAGTATGTCTTTATCAGCAGTGGGAAAGTGAGCTAATACAGTTGGTTATAGGTAAAACACAGTCAGGTAGAAGAAATAAATTCTAATGTTTGATAGCCGACTAAGATGACTTAGCAGCAATATTATGTATATTTCAAAGTAACTAGAATAGGAAACTTGAAATGATACCAGCACATACAAATGGTAAACATTCAAGGTGAAAGATACTTCACTTACCCTGACTTAATCATTACACATTCTTAACAAACACTCACATGTAACCCATACATATGTATGTTATTACATATTATTAAAATAAAATTTAAAAAACTAAAATAAAATTAAAAGGAATTGAGAATATCAGTCACATAACAGCAAGGAAACAATTCCTTCCAACAACGTGAGAAAGTTTTTCTCTTGAGAAAAAGAACATACCCAGTCAACACTTAATTTCAGCCTTGTTGGATCCTGAACAGAGGACCCAGTTCAAATTTGTCAGGCTCCTGACCCATGGCAAATCTTAGATGATAAGTACTATATATCCTGTGGCTTTGTGTTGATTTCAAATCATGGATGTGTTTGGGCTAAACAAGTTTTGTATCATTTTTGGTTCTGGTTATGGTAAGTCACAGAACTATGCTAGTAAACAGACTAATTCCTAAATAATCCTAACCAAAACTCTCAATGCATTTTTCTGTCTATTGGCAGAAATTAATATTTCACAAATACATAAGAATTAATTGATTTTGTAAGTAGAAAAATTTTTAAGTAGTTGATATTTCCTATAACTATTTTTATTTAATGCATTTTATACTACTTTCTCTGCTGAACTGTTAGGAAAACTAACTCACAAATGTTAACAAGCAAATAAAATGGTGGATATAGTTTTAAAGTGAAAGGAAAATAACTAGACACAGTTTCAAGGAGTAGATATAATCACAAGATTATAATTGAAATAATTCTAAATAAAGTCTAGATGCTTTATCATTTGCTTACTTACTTTAATATTTATTCACATCTTAGTGGATAAGTTTAGTATTAAATCTTACATACTTAAGATAAGTAATACTAAGGCTATTATGCAACATTATCTTTACTGAGATTACAAGCTATCCTATATTTGGTTTACTCTTCTCTTTTCAGTAACTTCATATATAAGGTTGCAGTCATATAAATTAAAAGAAAATCATGAAATACAATTCTTGATAGATTAGTTAATATATTAATGGGACGCAATGTTATACAATGCTTTTTGAGTAACAGTACTGATAATAAAACCAATATAAAATGGTATATTAGAACTTTCAAAATAAAAAAAATGCAATTTTTAATAAAATCAAGTACTGCTAAAGTTCAAAAAACTAAGTTACATACAATAATCTTATCATCTCAACAAATGCCTTAGTAAATTAATTGTCAAAAAGTCATACAATTTCATCTAATTACTTATGCCTTAAGTATCTATAAATGTGACATAATACTAGAATGCCTTGTATATCCATAATTTACTAACTCTTTAAGGTAACTAGTGAACTGTCAAGGAAAAAAGAATAACAATCCAAAGTAAGAAGATATTAAGAGACATAATTACACCTAATCTTTACTACAATGGAAATCGCTATTCTCTATAATCCTAAGGAAGCATACCAAAAGGGCCTTTTATTAATAACTTGATAAATAAATATTGCTCCTGACAATACCACCAGTCTGGGGGTACAATAGGACAAGTAAATGAAAATATGTCACATTTTCTATAGCTCTGCTCTTACCAGTTATTATCATTGGGTTTTGTCCCAGTCTCTTGCTTAATACAGGTTAAAAATTCTGGAAAGAGATTAAAACCTTTTGTTTTTCCAGTTTCTGTAGTTTTCCCTATCTTCCTTCTATCTGTGGTATTGATTGAATCATCTAAATTATCTGTATGCATAGAGACTCTGTTGCCTTACAATGAGTCCGTGAAGCACAATCTTATGTTCTGCTTCCTCTAAATCATGCATTCTGAGATACGTTTACTCCCTACTTTGTATTCCCTATTAGTCCTGCCCTAAAGCCAATGACGCATTTACCCAGATGTTAGTTCTATTGTATAACCAAAATTGTGCAAGTCTTATAGGACTATGGGAGAGGCTGTTGTGCAAACAAGTATCATTGGCATTGAAGTGGTGATGAAACTGAAAGGGTGTTAGATGTTATACCAGTCAGAATTCTCTAATTCCAAATAATGGAAACCAAATTCGTGTAGCTGAAGTTGTAAAGAGGAAGCACAGATAATCCTTCTAGCAAGTCAGCACTAAATTGACACAGCTTAAAGAAAGGTTATAGTCTTTTACTTGCCCTTTTTATATTCTATGTTTATCTTGGTGACTGAGGGCAGGAGATGATAATTGGTGACACAAGTAATAATATATATAATGTTCACTGAAACCATACTGTTTGAAGAAGCATTTTCAGGGAAGAGTACATTGAACTTAATTGTTATGTAGGGAGAAAGGAAACAACTAAACCAATGTGTGAGTAAAATGTATGAACAAATAATCATAAAGAATAGCAGGGACAATATAGTAAGTAAAATCAAATGATGCAATAGGTCACTCTAGGTTTATTAGATACAATTACAAAAATACATTATTTATTTATAGTGTGGAAAGTTTAAATAACCAAAATATTGGTCTCAAGACAGAAAGAAATTATGAAACACCAATCTAATAATATTAATAATCACATTTGAAATATCTTGTATGTTTATTGTTCTATTTAAGTATCCTATTTCTCCTTTTTTTATGTTTTGTTACCTTTTTTTAGGAACAAAACAAAATTCTTAAATTTTGTTTTTAAACTTGTTACCAACAGTAGGCATCTTTCTAAACTGAATTCCAGTGATCCCTGCCTCTTTCTGATATTCATGCTCTGGTATAATCACATGCCCTTGAGAGTGACCAACACCTAATGCATTGCTAACAATAGCAGAAAAAGACAAAAGTGATTAGATGTCACTTCTGAGATTTATAAAAAAGACTATATGCTGGGCATAGTAGCTCATGCCTGTAATCCCAGCACTTTGGGGAATAAAGGCAGGGGATCACTTGAGCCCAGGAGTTTGAGAGCAGCCTGGGCAACATAGCAAGACTCTGTGTGTACTAAAAATAAATAAATAAATAAACAACAAAGCATGGTGGTGTGTGCATATAGTACTAGATATTCTGGAGTCTGAGGCAGGAGTATTACCTGAGCCTGGGAGGTGGAGGCTTCAGTGAGCCATGATGGAGCCACTGCACTCCAGCCTGGGAGACAGAGCGAGACCCTGTATCAATCAATCAATCAATCAATCAATCAATAAAAATAAAGGCTGTCTTCAGTCTTGTCCCCACTCTCTTTCTAACTCTTCTTGCTTGCTTGTTGCTTATTCTAATGAAGAAAACATCCATGTTCTAAGGTATCCCATAGAGAATCTCATGGCGAAGGAAACAGAGTAAGGCCACTGAGAGACAATCAATAAGAAGCTGAGGCACTAGTCTAACCTGAGAAGAAAGGTATCTTAACAGCAAGTTACGAGCATTGATGAAAATCCTCCCTCACTTGAGGCTTGATATGATTTCAGTCCCATTTGGCACCTTCATCACAGCTCTGAGAAAAACTTATATATATTTAGGGTGTAGAATGGTATTTTTGATACATGTAAATATTTTTAAATGATTCAATCAAGCTAGTAAACATCCATCATCTCATGTACTTGCTATGCTTTTTGTGATGAAGACATTAAAGACCTACTTGCTTAGCAATTCTCAAGAATATAATGCATTATTAATAACAATAGTCACCCCACACAAAGTAGATCTTCAGACATTTTTCTATCTTTCTGAAACTTAGTATACTTTGACCAACATCTTTCCATTCCTCTGATCCTTCTCCTGCTCTACCCTTATCCCTGGTAATTACTGTTCTACTCTCATCTTCCGTGAGTCTGACTTTTTCTAATTCCACACATATGTGGGATTATGCAACATTTGTCTTTCTCTGCCTGGCTTATCTCACTGAGAAAAATGTAACGTAGTGTCCTCCAGTTTTATCTATGTTTTTGCAAATGATAGGGTTTTCTTCTCTTTTGAGTCTGAGAAGAATTCTATTCCACTGTGTATGTCTATGTCTGCATTTTCCCCCATTAGTGATAGTTCTGCTTTCTGTGTTTCTTCAGTTACTGGCAGTGCTATGGTTTGCATACAATTTTTCCCCACAAAACTCATGTTGAAGTTAATTGCCAATCTAACAGTGTTGGGAAGTGGTGCAGCCTTTAAGAGGTGTTTGGATCATAAGGAATCCTCCCTCATGAAGGTATTAAAACAGTCTTGTAGTAGTCAATGAGTTCTCGCTCTCCTGAAGCTGAATTCGTTACCGTGACAGTGGGTTGTTATGAAGCAGACTCTCTCTCCTGTTTGGTCTCTTTGCACACACCAATTCTCCTTCTGCTTCTCTGTCATGTTGTGATGCAGGATGAGGCTTTTATTGGAAGCAAAACAGATACGGGTGCCATTCTCTGGATTTTACAGCCGTCAGAATTTTGAGCCCAGTAGATCCCTTTTATTTGTAATTTACCTAGCCTCAAGTGTTCTGTTACATCAACACTAAAGAGAATACAACACGTGGTCAACCAGGATTTAAAAATATTTTTTAAAATTCATAAATAAACAATTTATAAGTTTCACATTGAGCACCAATTTGGGTAGCTGGTAAAATCTCATGTGGTCCCACTCTTTCTTGCCCGGGTCATGAATGATAACTTTATGCAGTGTATCCACACTGTATATGCTCCCTGCTAACTATTCTATAGGTAAAAACATAGTGTTTGGGGTTTGATATGATCTAGTCTCAGGTAGCCACTAAGGAGCCTGGAACATAATCCCTGTAGATAAGGGCGATAAGGCTGGACTACCATATATATATTACACTCCCCTACACACATATAATATGCCATTAAATTAGATAACCTAGAAGAAATGGATACATTCTTAGAAACATATACCTTACCAAAACTGAATCATGAAAGATTAGAAAGTCTGGATAGACTAATAACTAGTAAAGAGTGAATCACTAATCAAAAGCTGCCAAAAAAGAGAAGCCCAGGACCTGAAAGCTTCACTGCTGAAGTCTCCTAACCATTCAAAAAACCAAAAAACACTAATATTTCTTAAGTATTTCCAGAACACTGAAGAGGAGACAATACTTCCAAGCTCATTTTACATGATCAGCATTACCCTACTTCTAAAGCCAGAAAAGGATACTACAAAAAAAGAAAATTAAAGGCTAATATTTCTGATGAACAGAGGTGCAAGTCTTCAACACAATACTGGTAACCACATTCAATAACACATTAAAATAATTATCCACCATGATCAAGTGGGATTTATTCTTTCATGCAAGAGTAATCAAACATATGAAAGGAATAAACGTGATATATCACATTAATAAAATTAAGGATATAAATCATATGATCATCTCAATAGATACAGAAAAAGGAATTGACAAAATTCAAAACTGTTTTATTTTAAAAACTTATAAGAAATTAGATATATAATAAATATATTTCAATATAATAAAGGTCATATATGACATATTAGTAGCTGATATTGTATTGCACAGTGAAAAGCTGTAAACCTATTCTCTAAGATCAGAAACAAGGCAAGGATGCCCACTCAAGCCATTTCTATTCAATATAGTACTACAATTCCTAGCCATAGGAAGTATGTAACAGAGATAAAAAGTATTCAAGTTTGAGAGAAGTAAAATTATCTCTGTTTGTAGATGACATGAATTTATATATAGAAAACCCTAAAGATTCCATCAAAAACCTAATAAATAAATTCAATAAAGTTGAAGCATACAAAATCAACATATAAAAATCAATAGCAGTTTTATACACTAAGAGCAAACTATCCAAAAAATCAAGAAAGCAATCTTACTTACAATAGCATCAACAAAACCTATAATACTTAGAAATAAATTTAACCAAGGAGATGAAGCATTTGTGCAATGAAAACTGAAAATCACTGATGAAAGAAATTAATGGAGACACAAACAAGTGGAAAGACATCCCACGTGCATGAATTGGAAGAATTGATATTGTTAAAATGTCCATACTACCCAAAACAATCTGCATATTTAATGCAATCACAATGACAAAGTTACAATGACATTTTCATAGAAATGAAAAAAAAAAAATCTAAGATCTGCACAAAACCACAAAAGACCTGGAGTAGACAAAATGATTTTGGACAAAAAGTATAAAGCCGGAGGCATCACACTACCTGATTTAAAATCATAGTTTAAAGCTATAGTAATCAAAGCAGTATGGTACTGGCATAAAAACAGACATTTAGGCCAATGGAATCAGGAGAGTTAGAAATAGATCCAAATATTTACAGTCAATTGATCTTCAGCAAAGGTGCCAAGGACATAAAATTAGGAAAGGACAAGTTCCTTAATAAATGATGTTGGAAAACCTGAATATTCACATTGGGAAGAATAAAAATAGATCTTTATCTCACACCATATTAAAAAATCACTCAAAAAGGGTTAAAGACTTAAACAAAAGACCTGAAACTCTAAAACCACCAGAAAAAAATCATAAGGGACATAGATCTTGGCCTTGGTCTGGGCAATGAAGTTTTGGCTATGACCCCTAAAAGACAGACAACAAAAACAAATATAGACAAATCAGATTATATCAAACTAAGAAGCACAGCAAAAGGAAACATTAACAGAATAAAGAGCCTCCTATGTAATGACAGAAAATTTTTGCAAACCATACATCTCATAAGGAGTTAATATCCAAAATATATTAGGAACTGAAATAACTAAATAGCAAAAAATAGAAATAATAAATGTAATAAATGGGCAAAACACCTGAATAGACATTGCTTAAAAGAAAATACTTAAATAGCCAACAAGTATATGAATAAATGGTCGACATCTCTATTCATCAGGGAAATGCAAGTTAAAATTGCAATGAAATACCACCTCCCACTTGTTAGAATGGCTATTATCAAAAAGACAAATGATAACATGTGTTGGAAACGATGTGGAGAAAAAGGAAGCTTTGTAAACTCTTGGTAGGAATGTAAATTAGCAAATTCATTATGGAAACCAGTATAGAGGTTCCTCAAAAACTTCAAAGTAGCACTACAGTATGATACAGCAATCCTATTTCAGGACACATATCCCAAAAATATGGTATCAGTATGTTGAAAAGGTATCTGTACCCACCCTGTTTCTGAATTGGTATTCATAATAGCCAAGATGTGGAATCAACTGCATATTTATCAGTTAGTAAATGAATGAATGAAAAATAGTGCTATATATGCACAATATAATATTAATAAGGCCAAATAAAGAGGGGAGTCTTTGTTATTTACAGCATCATCATATTGTTTATACACGTTTCTAGTAAACAGCCTTCATGAAGTTCTTTTTTTTATTATTATATTTAAAGTTCTGGGATACATGTGCAGAACGTGCAGGTTTGTTACATAGGTATACATGTGCCACGGTGGTTTGCTGCACCCATCAACTCATCATCTACATTAGGTATTTCTCCTAATGCTATCCCTCCCCAAGACCCCCACTGCAACACAGACCTCAGTGTGTGATGTTCCCCTCCCCATGTCCATGTGTTCTCATTGTTCCACTCCCACTTATGAGAATATGCAGTGTTTGGTTTTCTGTTCCTGTGTTAATTTGCTGAGAATGATGGTTTCTAGCTTCATCCATGTCCCTGAAAAGGACATGAACTCATCCTTTTTATGGCTGCATAGTATTCCACGGTGTATATGTGTCACATTTGCTTTATCCAGTCTATCATTGATGGACATTTGGGTTGCCACCAAGTCTTTGCTACTGTGAATAGTGCCACAATAAACATACATGTGCATATGTCTTTATAGTAAAATGATTTATAATCCTTTGAGTGTATACCCAGTGTATTGGGTATTGATTGTTGAGTCAAATGGTATTTCTGGTTCTAGATCCTCGAGGAATCACCACACTGTCTTCCACAATGGTTAAACTAATTGACACTCCCACCAACATTGTAAAAGTGTTCCTATTTCTCCACATCCTCTCCAGCATTTGTTGTTTCCTGAGATTTTAATGATTGCCATTCTAACTGGCATGAGGTGATATCTCATTGTGGTTTTGATTTTCATTTCTCTAATAACCAGTGATGAAGAAATTTTTTTCATATGTTTGTTGGTGGCATAAAGTCATCATTTGAAAAGTGTCTGTTCATATCCTTTGCCCACTTTTTGATGGGGTTGTTTGTTTCTTTTCTTTTAAATTTGATTAAGATCTTTGTAGATTCTGGATATTAGTTCTTTGTCAGTTGAATAGATTGCAAAAATTTTCTCCCATTCTGTGGGTTACCTGCTCACTCTGATGACAGTTTCTTTTGCTGTGCAGAAGTTCTTAAAACAGTGTGTGTCTTTTTAATAAAACAGTCCATTCACTTTTTAAAGCAACAAATAAGATTTAATACTTTAATATTATATTTTTCAGGAAAGATGATAAGATTTACAGTTTAAAAATAATAGAACAAAGGTGGAAAGAAAAGGCGAGTGGCCACAATCTTTTACAAGCATTTTCATGCCATGTTGTCAGAAAATATAATTTGGTCTAACTTCCTACTTCCTTATGTAGCCACTTGCTTTGTTTACTACCTCAGTTGACTCTTGGAGTAAGAAACATTTCCAGTGAGTATCCATACTTTGAAAAACTTTAATAACACTTTAAAATGTTGCTCTGTTGAAAGCATCTCTTATATAAAAATTGTATTTTAATTAATAAATTTCTACTCTTTTTATCATTAATGCTAGATTCACTGCAATATAAATAAGTGCTATGTTTCATTTCTGTTTTAAAAAAATTGTATGGCTATTCTTATGACTTACTAAATTGCCAATATCTGCTCAAAAGTATTTATTATGCAAAATGGCAAGCAATAATCATAGAAAGAATAATATAGTAAATGTAATATTTAATAGTTATTAACATTTACCATGTCTTATGTATTTTTTTCTGTAGTGTTACATACAAATATATACATACAGGTACAGAGATAAATAGCATAGCGATTACATATGTAACTTACTATTTACTTGGAACTTGTCAGAAAATGATTTGAAAAATATTACTGACATCATAATATTTCATCACTAATTCTTTAGCATGCATCTATTTTTAAAAGGTACATTATCCTGTATTCACATTATCAAATATAAAAATACTGAAATAACATTTTCTCTCTTCATTGACAGTATAATCCTATACTCGTAAAACTCTAAAAACTCTGCCAAAAGGCTCCTAAAACTGATAAATGACTTCAGTAATGTTTCAGGATACAAAATCAACATAGAAAAATCAGTAGCATTGGTATACATTAATGATGTTCAGGCTGAGAGTCAAATAAAATCAAACTCAGCAATGGAAAACCAAATACCACATGTTCTAACTTACAAGTGGGAGCTAAACTTTGAGTACACATGGACAAAAAGATGGTAACAATAGTTACAACAGAATACTAGAGGAGGGAGAGAGAGAGAGGGGTGTAGGTTGAAAAAGTACCGATTAGGTACTATGCTCTCTACCCGGATGACAGAATTTGTACCCCAAACCTCAACATCATGCCATACAGTCGTGTAACAAGTCTTCACATGTACTCCCTAAATCTAAAATAAATTTGAAATTAGATTTTAAAAAATCACCTAGATCCCAGTTTGTTTTTTGCTGTAGAGGTACCATTGTTCTTGCACATATCAATAAACAACTCTAGGAAATATATTTTCGCTAAAATAATTCTGCCTTTATGTTCACATTTCCAATCAACATAACAAAGTTCATTCTTTTTTTAAGAATTTTATGTTATTATATTTCAAAATATTGATTCCAAATAATGCCATTTGGATGTTATGTTTTATTATATATATATCAGTTTAATATTATTTTTATATATACATACATATATATTTACATACCTGAATAAATTCACAATTTGAATAACGTAATAAAATTACTAAGAGCAGCTTACTTATGTTTTTTGTTTGTTAAGAATATACATACCTTGAGGAAGGGTAGAGGATTAGGATCTAATAGCTAAGGTTACAGGGTTTTATTTTGATGTGGTGAAAATGTTATAAAATTGTGTAATGCTTGCACGTAACTGTGTATATATTAAAAACTATTGAGTTGTATACTTTGGGTTAATTGTAGAGTATGTAATTATATATCAATAAAACTGTTGAAATACATCCTTTACATTCTTGCTCCCTTTGAAATCAGGCAAATTTATTTTTAATTTGTAATATTTAGTTTTGAGAATTCTTTATATATTCTGGTCACAAGCTCCTTATCTGATATACTATTTGCAAATGTTTTCTCGTATTGCATGCCTAGTCTTTTCACTTTCCTGATGGTGGCCTTAACTTTTAAATGTTGATGAAGTACAATGATCTGTTTACCCATAGTCATTTATGCTTTTGATGTAGTATAAAATATCCCCTAAACCAAAATCATAATGATTTACTCCTATTTATTCTTGTAGGAGTTTTAGAGTTTTAGCTCTTACAATTACATCTATGATCCATTTAGAATTTTTTTTTTTTGACCTTTACAGGATGTAAAGAACATTTCCTTCTCATTGGATTATCTTGGCATGCTTGTGAAAATCAATTAATCATTAATCTAATTAATTACATTAATGGTCTAATTAATTAATTAATTTCTGGGCTCTCAATTTCATTCCATTGATCTATACATCTACCTTTATTCCAATGTCATGTTGTGTTGATAGCAGTAGCTTTGTGATAAACTTTGGAATTGGGAATTGTCAGTTTCTAACATTGCTCTTTTTCAAGATTTCTTTGACTATTTTGAATCCATTGTACATACATATTGTCAGATCAGCTTATCAATTCCTGCCAAAAAAAAGGCTAGCTAGGATTTTGACAGGGATTATGTTAAATTTATACATCAATTTGGAGAATATTGTCATCTAAATAATAAAATCTCTCGTGATTTTTGAATATGGAATGTCTTTTGTTTATTTATGTCTTCTTTCATTTCTTTCAAAAATGTCTTTTAGTTTGCCATTACATTTTTCAGGGCTTTCCTGGCTTGGAGTCGTAGATTTCTCAGGCATTTGCATTGTATCTTCCAGAGAATATTTTTTTGCCTTGGAATTATAGCACCCCTCTTATATTTTCAATACAGGTTAAATCACATTTTTATTTTTTATTTCTCATGAAATTTTAGTGGAAAGAGACATGAAAGTGTGTGTACATTTTGTCATGATGAACCAGAATGCTTTTTATTTTAAAGTTTTTCTCCAATGTTACCTCTTCAGTCAACTTTCCACAGATCTGACCTACAGTTTGTATGTTTCTAGTGTGCATCTTAACATTTTATAGATCTATATTTGCACTATAATATTAAAGTACATATCTTTGTGGCTGTTTCTCCTACTTAGAAAGCTGATATCGTGTTTTAATTATTGTTGGATCCTTATAGCACAACATGATAAAAAATATATAAATGGAAAGAATGTGATAATCTTATGGCCAATGTCTTGAAAAGTATATCATTCTATATAAAAAGTAGTAAATATTTAAAGCAGATACAGCTTTGTAATTCTATAATACCATATTAATATCTTCATAAGTAGAAGGTTTGCATGTAATTGGTATAGGTCTGCATCAAATTAAGTGGTAACAAATATCAGTGTTGTTCGGAGCTGAATGTGTGTTTCTCCAAAATTTATAGGTTGAAGCTCTAAACTCCCGTACCATAGAATGTGCTTGTATTTGCAGAAAGGACTTTCAAAGGTGATTAAGTTAAAACGAAGCCTTAGAATGGGCCCTAATCCAATCTGACTGATGTCTTTATAATAAAAAATCAGGACACACAAATAGATGCCACCACAGGTGCTTGGACATAAAGGAAAGACGATGTGAGGGCAGAGAGCAAAAGCAGTCACACCTGACAGCCAAGGAGAGAAGCCTCAGAAGAAACCTACCCTGCTGCTGACACCTTGATTTTGGACTTCTAGCCTCCAAAACTGGAAGAAAATAAATTTCTGTGTTTACACCACACAGTATATGGTATTTTGTTATGGCAGCGCTAGCAAACTAATACAAGTGTCCAGAAACAGTAATAAACAACCATGATCATCTGTTTATGTACTGTTTGTAGCTGTTTCCAGGCTCCAAAGGCTGAATTGTAGTTGTGGCAGAGATTGTATGTCCTGCAAGTCTAAGATATTTACTATCTAGCCCTTGACAGAAAATATTTGCCAATTCCTGGTGTAGGGATTGGGGATATAGGTACATTAGTAAAGAAATTATACAGGATGATGCTATAATTTTTAAATCATATTTTAAAAATGTTTTGAGTATTCACTAGGGAAACCCAGTGTATCAGTAACGTTTTTAACCTCTGTAGCATGAGAGAAAGAAAAAAGAGGTTCTAAATAAATTAGGGTTGCAGAGCTTTAGCAGCACATGTGTACAGTAATTTATTAATCAAAAGTACCATTACGTATCATAGCAAAACTGACTATTACTTTTATAATAAAACTGTGAAATATTGAAAGGTTAAGAATAAAGTTCCATGCGTTAGTTTTGATGATGGCATATCTGGAGTCAACAAGCCATGTTTCAAACTGAGGATATTTTTTCAAATAATTACTCAGATAAATCCAAGTAAATATTGTATTCAAAAGTGAAAAATAAGATATGTTAGATAAAGTCAGATTAAGTTGTGGTAATTATTGTAAATAATTATTTACAGAAGCAGCAGTGATAGTGGTATTGCTACCATCAAGTGGTTCTTATTTTCTTGAGAGTTGGAAGAAGTGCAAAATAATGTCAATGTCAGTAAATAAAATGTCATTCCAACTTCTTTGTTGAAATTTGGGAAAATAACATATTTCTCATGGGACTACAGTAGGTGTAGAGAATTGCAAATGCATAGGCCTTCCAAGAACAGAAGACTCTACAAGTCCCAAGGGAGGGAGGTGCATGATAATAGGAAGCTTCCTTGCCAAAAGTTGTTGGATTTGGTTTCTGCAGCTTTATTCAGAACAAAAACAAATTGTAGTCAATAACCTGGGTCTCCCAGCAACACAGACACACAAGAGAATGAAAGGTTACATTTCATGAACTCACTCACAAAATTAAGTGTACAAAGGAAAACATATAAACAGGTAGAGTACCACTGTATTCTTGTGTTCTATGAATGGATGCCCCTACTCTATGCCAGGTGCTGTCAGTGGATCTGAGATACAGAGAAGGAGACAGGATCCTTGTATTCATGTAGGTAATAGACTCCTAGAGGCTATATGGTAGTCTAATCAATAAAGTTACTAATATAATCATTTCCTTAAAAATAAAAATCATAACATTTTAGTTTCCTAAAAGTACTCTATGAGATAAATTGTTTAATATTTTTTCAAGAATTATCAGAAAGCAAAAAAAAAAAAAAAAAAGTTTCTAACCCACAGAAACTCTTAGAAGACTATCTTTTTAAGAAAGTCCTAATATCTACTTTTAAATTATCAAGAATATAGCTAGTAAAAAATACTTTAGAGGTAGAGAAACATTAAAAGAAAACTACCAAATCACAGATTTAACCAATTTTGTATGCTTGAGATTTTTCATATTAGTTGCTCAGCACAAGTGGGATAAGAGTACCACACACATCATATTTATTTTTTCTATATAGAAGTAAAAGTATAATTTCATAGGAAGACTGCATCCAATTTTATATTTCATAATGTGTTCCCTATAGATCCATCAGCTAGAAGCCAGAATGGGTGAGATATATACATGACACAAAGTGGAAAGTGGGAGCTTCAATTGTGATTACCTATTTTGAAATGTGGAAATGGTGGTAAAAATGAGCTTCTCACCTTTGATGTCACATATTCAGGTACTTCATAACTTCTCCATATGTGCAAAGTAAGTTATGCTCTAAGACTGAGGTAATTTTCTTCAGATTTCATTCATTGCAATTAAATGGACTGAATACATGTATAGAAAGCTCTTAGGGGAATGTCTAACTCAAGTGCTATAGAAGATGCAGAAACTGTACCTTTGCATTCCTAGCTGGTACAAGGTTGACAGTGCATCAAAGTTGTTGTAATTTGATACCATGTGCTCGTTTTAATTGTAATAATTTGATATTTATTGATTGTAACTTTTTCCCTACTTCCAACTCAGGATATTTGTTTGTCGTTGTCATGGTAAGATTGCCAAATTTACCTGAAACAGAACCTAACCTTATATCCTTAAAGCAATTCCTTCAACTAAGATTTAAATCCACAAGCTGGGTACAGTGGTGAACACCTGTAGTCCTAGCTACTAGAGAGGCTAAGACAGGAGCCTGAGCGCAGGAGTTTGAGTCCAGCCTGGGAAACACAGCAAGACACTGTGTTTAATTTAAAAAGGAAAGAAAATAAGGATTCAAATTCGGATGACAGAGCTGTGTCCTATATTCATCACAATTGTTCTCCCTAAAATAACAAAGTTTATAGCTCCTTATCTTTTTTAGGTAATAACATCAATAGCAATTAGTAAAACACAGGTGATGTTTAATTTACCTGCTCTTTATTTCAAATTATTTTTCTATTAACTTCATTTATCTATTTAATTATCTGCAATTATGTAGACATTTAATCATTTTACCTCTTTTTCATTTTGTTAATATAGATTATTGCCTAAAAAACTTGTAAGCAAAAATCCTACCAAGACCTCCAATTGGAAAATTTGAAATCCCATTTGGTGATCTAGAAGTACACTTTTGCATGTAATCAGAAGAAAGAAAGAAAATAAGAAAGACAGAAAAATAATTAAGTAAAAGAATAAAGAAGAATGAAGAAGAAAAATTATTTACAAAGTAAGAAGGAGCTAAGAGGGAAGAGATGGAAGGAAAAAACAAAAAGAATAAAAATGTTTAATATTTGAGGAAATCTAGCAACTCACAGAAGAGTTCATTTATATTCGGATAAAAAAAACCCTAAAAAATGTTAAATGGGTATGTAAGATAGGAGTCAATGCAGAGTAACCTATCACAAAAGTTAATTGGAACAAATTTATGTTTATTTAAATAACACCTAGAAATATACAGTTATGCCAGATTAATAATTCTAAAATTTTAAATGTAACATTTAAATGTAATTGTTTAAAATATAATTAATCCATTATATTTATACATATTTATTTTTCCAATTGCTTACCAATATATAATAGTATATCTCATATTGTAAAGTCAGTCTTGTTTTTCCCCTTCCTTCTCTTCCTCTTTTTCTTTTCTCTCTTCCTTCCTTTGTTTTTTTCACCACCTTTCTCTGTTTTCTTTCTTTCTTTTATCCACCCTTATTTATTCTCCCCCACCTAAGAGGAACATAGAAATCACAATCAGACCCACAGAAATTGCTTAGAGTACGGTCAGCAAATGAGGAACACATTTATTGATTAGCTTCTTTGAAATATCATCTATTTATATCTTATAAATTCAAATTTAATTATCTATCTTTTTTTTTTTTTTTTGAGACGGAGTCTCGCTCTGTAGCCCAGGCTGGAGTGCAGTGGCCGGATCTCAGCTCACTGCAAGCTCCGCCTCCCGGGTTCACGCCATTCTCCGGCCTCAGCCTCCGGAGTAGCTGGGACTACAGGCGCCTGCCACCTCGCCCGGCTATTTTTTGTATTTCTTAGTAGAGACGGGGTTTCACCGTGTTAGCCAGGATGGTCTCGATCTCCTGACCTCGTGATCCGCCCGTCTCGGCCTCCCAAAGTGCTGGGATTACAGGCTTGAGCCACCGCGCCCGGCCTAATTATCTATCTTATAGAAGAAATTAGACAATGATAAACTTTCTAAGCATTAAAACAGACATCTGGTTATTTCCTTGAGTATTAAAACATCCTAGATTTTACTTCATACAGGGAATTCTGAATCATTTCCTGGACTTAGATAGATGTTTTCTCATGTTTCTTTATAATCCAGGTTTATTTATGATCACAAGAAGTTGATGCAATATTAGTCACTGACAAGCTTCATTCACCCTACTGTATGATGGAAAAAAGAGTCAAGCTTTGCCTATGACATTTTGTACTCCACGAGCCTTACACTTTGCTCTAGGTATACACAGTGGAATAGACATAATTTTTTTCTTTTCCTCAGGCAGTATATTTCATGAAAAATTTATTTCTTCCATCTCCCACCTCTCAGTAACTCTGTAAGAAAGGTAGACAAAAGGAACTGACCTTTAGTCCATTTGAATGACTAGTCCTGAACTGTTGGCTTGCTGTTTTCTGCTTTCACTGTGAGTGTCATACCTCTTATCCTGACTCTTGCATACGAATTTAGCTGCTATCTCCTGTTGTGCTTCACTCATACCAATTAGGTTCTCCACACAGACCTCAGTCAGTGGCTATTTTTGAAGTAGGTTGAGTTCGAATTCCTCAAAAGACTAGATTACACATGTCTCAGTTTTTCTAACTCTTTAAATGGAAGCACTGAATTAAGCAAAATACTATTGTTCTTAAACATAAAAGGAAATGCAGCAAGCCAGGAAATTTAAAGTTAGGAAATTATCATCATACTGCATTACTCTGTGTCTAACAATGATTACAGTTATGAGATCAGGAACGGGTAACTGTGCAACGGTTGAATACATAGACAAAAAGTTAAAGAAAGGAACAAACAAAGAATGCCAATAAACATAAAAATTGTAGCATGTTATTTGTGAATAAAATAAAATAGATACAAAATAGTATTAATATAATCATAATATTTACTCAGCATTTTGTATACCTCCCTTGGCATTTTTGGGTCACTGCCAGAAAACACAGGTGTTTATAACTATGACAGTTATTTTTTTTAAAAAAATGCATCTAGGAAAAAGATGGACTTAATTCCACTCATCAAAAATTATTGATATGAAATTTCAGAGACGGACATATTTAAGAAAACATTTTCAAACTTTAAAAGGCTATAGTAAGGTATCTAGGGAAGGAGTTGAAAATACAGATATGAGATAGTTATTAAAATTCAATGTAAAGGGGAAAACAGTTTATTCTGTATTTTACAGTGCTCATAATGGAATTTGAGACTGGTTGATAATATTTAGCCTGAAATAACTACCTCTAACAGTTGCTTTTCTTTCTTTCTTTTCTTTTTTTTTGTTTATTGAGATGCGCTGTGTCATTATTACAAAACATGAAAAGAGCAGACATTTCACTTTGTTTCAGAATTCTTGTTTTAATATTATGGTGCAGAATTAGTAGTATTATCATTCATGGGTTTTTCTAGCTGTCCAAAGAGCTACACTTTTAGGTTTTCTGGTATGAACATCAGAAAATAAGATGGCCTGATCTTTCATTTAATTCATAAGAATTATAAACTTCAGGAAATCTATTTTGGCCTAAGATTTTCCATGACTTACATGTGAATAAAAATAGAGGGATTTAACTGTCATCTCTTTACTTATAGATAAATCCAAGTGTATTAACGTGGCTCACAGGGCCCATTATGACCTTGTGCCAATTGATTTAACCTGTCTCCTTTGCTTCCTCTCTCACTTAACACCTGTATGCCTCAAATACAAAATTTTCACAAGGCCATATTCTCATTTCTTACAAAAGAATTTTACATCCTTTCTCTTTTAAGAGAAAGGCCATTTGATGGTGAGCTTGGACTCCATTTTATCAAGGAATTCTTCTTAAGTCTCCAAATACAGCTTTTTGTTCCTTCTTTTGGTTCCCATGGCTTTCTGCATTTAAACTATTGTTATTCTTCATTTCACCTCTAGCAGGATATTTAATTGTAATTTTTGTTTGTTTGTTTTTTGATCATCAGTAAAATTTAGCATAGCTCTTGGACCATATTTTTCTGGTTTATTCCCCATTATCTGGTTTCTGCCATGCCTGTCTGGATAGCACTCTATTTTGGCCCTGACACAATTTAGTTCTACCTCTTTTCAGGCTATCTACATTCTCTCTGTTCTCCTTAAAGCCGCTCGTTGGGTTTAATGGGTTTCTCCCCGCTTTCTATACTCCATGACTTGTTTAGACTTCTAATTTGCTAGTAGATAACACTGGTTAAGATAGTCTAATACATTAAAAAATAAAATGACAGAATTGTGATGTTGGAAGGGAATCTCAAATGCTCACAATCAAAAATAAAGTCCAGAAATGAGGAAGTACAGAGTGATTAAAGTAAAATAGTTTGAGATATTCTCTTTACCGAGGATGTTTACATCTGTCTTTGATCAAATAATAATATGAGAGAAGGAGATCTCAAATAGAAGGCACCTAAGTATTATACAGGCTGACTTGCCCATGGTCTCAGAGGTGTGTTTTCAATACTAATCAATATGCCCCAGAGTCCATGCTGATCTCATGAAGAATGATAAGGAGAGAGTGATTTTTGTCAATTAAAATGAAATCATTTTTGTAAATTAAATTATAAACTATGTTGTTAAGAGTGAATAGGTGATAAATAAATGAAAGCCGCACGCATGGATATCCTGTGGAAGAGTTCAGTGATAAAAAAGATGATGATGACATAAAGACAGTAAAGTTGAATGATACTTAAATTTTTTGTACATAAAGATAAAAGGTCACTGTAAAGGTAAAATTGAAGATGAGACAATGCAAAATATTGAAAAAGCAAGACAGTAGGAGGAAAAAAAGAGAGAAATAGAGCAAAGTGAAGGGAGAATACTATTTAACTTGGGCTTTGAATGGACTTTAGTTTCAAAAAGACTTACGTGAAATTCAGGAAGAAGCCAGGAAAAGGAAAACGGATGAAAGAAGCCACAAGCAATTTAGAAACAGAGAAGAATTAATGATGACCTTTTCTGTATGTAACTCATGAGGTCTACTTTGGGAGAAGGATTAATAAGGAATTTGGGAGGCTGAAAAATTGGAAAAATTTTGGAACATAATCATAGGTCATGACAAATTCCGCAGACAGAAAACACTTTTTAATTTTGTTTATCCCACACATCACAAACCTCTCTGGCCATGAAATCAAAAAAATAATAATAATAATCTCTTTTTTTTCATTTTCACTTTCTTACTCTCTCTCTTTCTCTCTCCTCTTTTTCTTTTTTTTCTCTCTCTCCTCGGAAAAATCAGTAGTCCATGAACTGCATTATGAGAAATACTGACATTTTGTATCAAAGTTATGCAATTCAAAATTATTCACATAATGCCCCTAATAATCATAAATGAAACTTAAGTTGCCTTCCAAACGTGGTATGCAATGACTATTTTCAACCAATCATCCTCTGCCATCTGAAAATCACCACTGTAGTAACCAATCATTACAAAGGTTAAACCAGCTCTTCATTTTTGTTTTATAAACCAGCCTGCAATGGCATACCTCTGAGCTTCCTCCTGCCACTTTTGGTTTGATATTTCCTGGCTCCAAACTAGTCTTTTGTGTGCATAATAAAATTTTACATTTTTTAACTTTTTCTGATTTTATTTTTGACACTTGTGAATATTACGTTTTCACTATTTTTCTTTTTAAATACTTTTTTAAAATTTTTGTTTGTATTTTTAATTTTTGTGAGTACATAGTAGGTGCATATATTTATGGGTAACATGAGATATTTTGACACAGGCATGCAGTTAGTAATAATCACATCAGGGTAAATGGGGTATCCATTACCTCAACTATTTATCCTTTGTGTTGCAAACAATCCAATTATATGTTTTTATTTTTAAAATGTACAATTAAAAAAGTTAGAAAGAATGAATAAGATCCATTATTTGCTAGTACAACAGGGTGGCTATAATTTATTTTTTCTTCTATCAAATGTAGAATTTTAAAATATGGACTTATTTGCAATAGCTAACGCTTTGTTTTATGTAACGATTCTATTTCTTTATTCTTAAAGTTTTAGTTTCTAATTAATAATTAGTAATAAATTATTAATGTTGTTATTCTAATAACTGTTTTATTTAATAATTAGTTTCACTAAGTCACAAATTTATTAATATAAGGATGTATGTTTAGGAATTTTGTATCATGGTTTTGACCACATATCACAACATTTGAAATACTCTATTTCTATTTATTGAAGACTCTCTTGTATCATTTAATTTTAACTGAGAACAAAAATTTTTATTCAACCTCTAAGATTTTTGAGTGATTGTAGTTTAGGATTTTCTTGGTGTCAATTAAATTTTAGTTGGTTGTTTTCAGAAAACTAGTCTGGCTTTAAGTCTACTTTTCATGATTTATCAGAGTTTTTTTAACATAATCATCTAAAAATGTTAGGTGACTATTTTAAAAATATATTTGCAGCCATTAGAGAGATATATATAAGTATATATATAGTATATAGTATATATGGTACACAGTATATATAGTATATGGTATATACCGTATATAGTATACCATATATACTATATATAGCATATAGTACACATACTATATATAGCATATAGTATATATCATATATTGTATATATGTACAATATGTATATATTGTATATAGACTATATACTATACTATACAGTATACTATATAGTATACTGTATAGTATAGTGTATATACTACTATATAGTGTTGTATATATATATAATGGATGCAAATATAGTTTTAAAATAGTCACCTAACGTTTTTAATTAGATGATAATGTTTAAAAAAACTAATAAATCATGAAAAGTAGACTTAAAGCAATGTATTTAAAATATATATATATAGGTTGCAAATATATTTTTAAAATAGTCACCTAACATTTTTAATATATATAATACATATATATACACACTATAAGCTTAAAACTTATTTAATAAAACTTCTTAACCTTAAACTTAATAAACCTCTTTATTTTTACTATGTTGGTTTCATTGAGTTGAACATGTTTTGAAAAAGCGATATAATCTGTCAATCTAGTTTGTCCCATATTTTTAATATGAATACAAAATTTTAGTCAATATATTTCTGTATTTCCTAAGAAAATCTATATTTATTGGATAGAAACTTTTGGTAACACATGACTTTGTTTTTGGTCTTGTTTAATATCTTTGCTTGGAATTCAATCTTGAAATTAAAACTGTCACATGGGCTTTGCTTTATTTTGATATTTCCCTGCTTATGATAACCAGCACATAAGACCTGAAGGTCAAACAAAACTGACTTTGGTAATTTACTGTAGCAATGAACAAAATACCTTGACATTCTCTATGGTATGTCAAAAGGGGAAAGTTAATATAACCTATTCATTTTATATATTTATAAATATGAGAGACAGAGAGAGTTTCAGATCAGTCTTTCAATGCAGGAAACTGAGATTAGATAAAGTCTTTGTCCCGAGGAGAAAAATACTCTGATGCAATTTTTGTTGGTCAGATTCTTGTTCAGAAAGTAAATTGTCGGTCCCAGTGAACAAATCAATGTTCTGGATAGAAAACCATTTGCCAAGACAAGTGAAATGTGTATCAGTATAAACTAGTTTGCAAGAAGGTTTTGTTTTTGTTTTTGTTTTTTTCTTTGAGACGGAGTCTCGCTCTGTCGCCCAGGCTGGAGTGAGCGGCGCCATCTTGGCTCCCTGCAAGCTCCGCCTCCCGGGTTCCCGCCATTCTCCTGCCTCAGCCTCCCGAGGAGGTGGGAGCACAGGCGCCACTGCCGCGCCCGGCTAATTTTTGTATTTTTAGTAGAGACGGGGTTTCACCGTCTTAGCCAGGATGGTCTCGATCTCCTGACCTCGTGATCCTCCCGCCTCGGCCTCCCAAGAATGTTTTGAAGGAATAATGAAGTTACTTAATAGTTTGTCAGCTTCATCAGTAAGCATTTCTTGGAGCAAATAGTTCAGTCATGTTGACATAGGTGGTTTCAGTTCTCGGTCAAATAATTTATGTTAAAGCAGACAAACTCCCATTTATCTATGTTCATGAGGAGATTTTTATACATTCTGTACCATGTCTTTTAGAAAACTTTCTTCTAAATGGCATTTTATTAGTTTTTTTTTTTATTCTCTATTTTGTTTCTTAGATCTTTATTTCTATCTGTATGTCAATAGGACCTATGTTTTCTTTTTCTTTAAATACTTAAATTTATACCTGTGACCCATTTTAAGTTAAACTTTTGTGTATGGTGTCAGATAAATTTTGTGATTCTTTCTTGTTATGGATATTCAAATGTTTTAACATTTTTGGAAAAGACTATCTTTGTCCAATTAAAATTCTTTTGTGTATTTTTATAAAATCATTTGGCCTTATATAGGTCGATTTATTTTGGGACTTTTCACTGTTTCTCAATAATCGATATGCCCATTTTTATGTCAATAACTCATTGTCATAATCTTTGTAGCTTTATATTGGGTCTTAATATCAGGTAACTGAAGGGCTCAAAACTCATTTTTCATTGGCAAAATTGTTGATGTGATTCTAGATTTTGTGATTTTCCATTTGAATTTGAGAAACAGCGTGTCCGTTTTTTGCCCCCCATCCAAGAATATTGCCTGCTGGGATTTCTTTAAGGACTGCATTCAATCTATAGATCAATTTGGTGAGAATTGTCTTTCTAATAATATGGGATTTACTGATTAATAACATGGTATATCTCTTCATTTTCAGATCTTTAATTTCTTTCAGCAGTATTTTGTAGTTTTTATTTAATGGGTCTTTTACATATTTTGTTTAAAATGTTAAATTTATCCCTATTTCATAGTTTCAAATAGCAGTGTATTTTAATTTTATTTTCCAATGATTTTCTATTATATAGAACTACACTTTATTTTGGAACATTGCACAAATTTGCTAAACTTGCTAATGAATTCTAGGAGCTTTTCTATGGATTCCTTCAATTTTTCTACATGTGTAATTATGCCCTTTACTAAAAGGAACAAATTTATTTCTTTCTTTTTATCCAGTACTCAAAATTTTTATGTTCTTTTGGCACTAAGATACACAGTATAATGTTAATTAAAAGTAGTGAACAAATATTTTTGCCCTGTTCTTCATATTTGCATAAAACCTTTAGGTCTGTGTTATTTAATATAAGGTTAGCTCTACCTTTTCATAAATATGCTTTTTCAAGTTGAGAAAGTTTCATTCAACTTTTAGTTTGCTGCAGATTTTATGGTAAACGTGTGTTGAATTCTTTCAGATGCTCTCCTGCGTCTATAGAACTGTTCAAATTATATTTTTCAACGCATTAAGGGTGTAAATTATATTGATTGATTTTTCTTTTTTTTACTAATTGTGCATTTTGAGAATAAACTCAACTTTGTCATGGATCACACTTTTTATAAATTATTAGATTCAACCTGCTGAAATTTTAAGTTTTTGAGGGTCTATACTCATAGAAGACCATGGTCTGTGTTTTTGTTGTTGTTGTTGTTGTTGTTGTTGTTGTTCAATGTTTTTGCCTGTTCTTTGGTAACAGTGCTAGTCTCATAAAATGATTGGGAATTGATTGGGAATTGTTATCTCCTCTCATTTGCTAAAACAAAAAAAAAAAAAAAAAAAAAAAAAGGAAAAAATGGGTGGAATTTGAACTATATTTTTCTTAAACTGAGGAGGGATATTTTTAACTATGAATTCTTTTTTTTTTTTTTTTTTTTTAGATGGAGTCTCGCTCTGTCACTCAGGCTGGAGTGCAGTGGCGTGATCTCGGCTCACTGCAATTCTTCCCATCCCAGGTTCAAGCAATTCTCTGCCTCAGCCTCTTGAGTAGCTGGGATTACAGGTGCCCACCACCACGCCCGGCTAATTTTGGTATTTTTAGTAGAGACGGGGTTTCACAATCTTGGCCAGGCTAATCTCCATCTCCTGACCTCATGATCCACCCTCCTCAGTCTCCCAAAGTGCTGGGATTACAGGCGTGAGCCACCATGCCTGGCCTGAATTCAATTTTTAAATAGATATAGAACTGCTCAGATTATCTATTTCCTCTATAGATAGTTTGTTACGTTGATGTAGATAGATTTATAGCTTTTTTCTCTTTAAACGAATATTTTCATCTCTAACTTGATAAAAAAGCCTAGCCTGAACATTTATTTAAGTTGTTTAAAGGTATATAACTTTTATTTCTAGTCACATACCCAAACTTCACTCCTACTGGATATTGAACAGTGTTATTTCCGAGAGTACTTGTTTGTATACTTTGCATCATTTATTTTTACCATATACTTATTCAAACCCTGGATTTTTATTTTCAAAAATCAGATTCACCTCCAAAGGAAAAATAATAGCAACACACTCAGAACCTTTAAACCAATAAATAAACAAATAAATAATTCAAATACGATTTCCATAAATGACTAGGATATCATTGGATTTAAAGATTTTCAGAGTGACTGCTGATTTGAAGACTATTATTTTTTTCTGTGTATTTGTTTTAAAACAAGCAATATGTCTACAATTTTACCATTCACATTTAAAAATGTAACCATCATATCCATAGATAAAAATAATCAGAATTTAAAATGCACCAATAGATTTTCCTCTGTTCTCTACTGAAACTCATCATAGAATCTTCCAGATATAGGGTATATAATTAGCAAATCAATGGGTTAATTTAAAAAAATGCAATTTTCAATAATAATGAGAGTTAATATTTCTTATGGGAACTGGCTTAAACTGGGTTATGGGGAAGTATGAATAGCAGAAATAGATTAATTATCTTTCAAATTTGGAATATTGAGATTGAATACAATGCTTTTAAACACTCTATTAAAATGATATCTTTGTGTGTGCAATTGAGGTCATACGTCTCATTTTTTTTCTTTCCCCCATTCCGCCCTGCCGCCAGATTCATGTTTTAAACCATTTCATTGTGAACCACTGAATGGAAATAATGTTTCCTGGAATTCTTGCCAATGACACTGAAAATATATTAACGGTTTTACATACGTTGATACAGGTAGATTGAGAATCACTGAACAAGCAAAGGTTCTTCACAAGCAATATCATTTTTTGAATAGACATCTTTTATTTGCCAATCATTTATTAGATGCAAATTTCAAACTTAGATGTCTGCACTAGCACATTTATTCATTTTAGCCAATTTGCTAAAATAAGCTATAAAATTAGGTTGTAATCTGAAAATTGTATTAGCCCTCAATTATTTGCATACTGATGCTAAGAAACTAATATTAATCCACTTCTATTTTTTATATGGTTTCAGCATTTTTGTACATGCCTACTGCTGCAACATTTGTAACTATACAATTTGTTCTTGGAAAGCTGGCAAATGGCTGTCTTCCAGAAGTTCCTGCCAATATAAATTAATATGTACCATAAGAAGTACCCCCAGTGGCATAAAAATGCAGTCTCTTGGTAGTTTTTTCAGAAGAAATCTGAAGGAAAATTGAATAGCTCTGGCTCCCATACAGCAGACATGAAAACACTTTTGTCTTTAGTGTTGTCTCTGATAGTATGTACTAATTCACTCTAAAGTATTCTAGTTTCTATTTTTAAAGGGAGAATAAGAAAAGGCATTCAATGTGTGCATATATGTAAGTATGTCTGCTTGTGAATACAAATGCATATAAAATAGTTACATCTATGTATCTATCTCTAAATAGTCTTAATGATATATTTTAGCTCATGTATGAAACTCATATACTCTTGTTCTTCAGTCTAAGAAAAAATCTGATTAAAATATATTAACATACAATTTTAAAGCTATAAATGGTTTTCTTCAAATAACAAGTTTTCTTCTTGTATGAAAAATTATTACAAAAATGTTGTTTTTTATATATAATAAGCCTCTGTTTTAGAATGATAAAATAATTTATCCATTTTTAAAACTGATAAAAATATGGTAAGATAATTGTAAAGTCATAAGTGAATTTTTTATATTAAAATCATCTTAAAATACTTTAAAAAATGAACAAGAAGTCATTTTCACCCGAAATCTCATAGCATGCAGAGACTCAGAGGCACCCACATACATACAACTTCATAAAATGTGTAAAACTATGTTTTAAAAAGAGGATTCTTGTGGGATATATATGTGGAAACTTCAAAAAATAAAACAACTTATTTTTCTTAAGAAAAAGAAGTGGAAACCTCATGGAATATGGCAGCATTTTGACACCATCAGGATATAATTTTAGTTGTTTACTTAAAACTTTTTAAAATTAACTTCTACATTTCTTGTAATACAGTTTACATTTTATTAGAAGTAGAGAGGAATATTATAGGCTTGCTTCTTAACACCTAATTTCTTTCTTATTTCCCACAAAATTTTGCTAAGCTACCTCAACATCATCGTCTCTGATTTAAATTTAAATTCTAATAAATAGATCCATAGGGTAATATAAAAGCCAAAGGCAATAATGTTATTAAACACCTTAGTTGTAAGTGTATTTGCCAGGTTTATTTTAGAATATTTACTTTATTTTTAGATATCCATCACCTTAGAATAAGCATCTTACTTTCTTGAATGTATTAAATACACTTGCCACAGATGTATGTAACTACTCAATAATGTTTATTCAGATTATTCTTTTTTCAGAAGATTATTCTCCTGATGCCCTGTTTTTAGGATACTAGAAGCGTTTTGGCTGACAACTCTCCTTTCTCTGGACATTCCTCTTTTATCTACTCTTTGCCAAGTTAGGTCTCAAGGTCATTTCAAGTATCGAAACTTAGCTGATAAATCAATGAGACTGCAAAGGAAGGGACATGTATATATCATAAATAACATCATTGATGTGAATAGGTTTATTTTTGTGTATTTGTTTATATGGAAAAACAATAGCTGATGTGTTTCATAAGCGTTATTTTGTTTATTAAAAATTCCATGTGCTCGATGTTTTCAAAAATGTGTTTGCCTGAATTCAATATTTCTTTCTACTAAAGAGGGGATTGAAGAAACTGCTTCTTAGAAAGTGAAAATATAAATAGAACGTAGTGTTCTTACCTCCCTATCTTTTTGATATGATTGATGATAACATTCCCTAGCATTATAAAGCATAATTGAGATGTAATTATGAAACACATGACTTGTCTTTTCTAATGATTCAAATCGTATCAATTAAAAGCACAAAATTTAAAGGTCAGCTTATTGTTTACAGTACTCCATTAGTTCAATCAATACTTATTAGTTTTTAATTAGTCACATTAGATCAATCACATATTTATTGTGTCTACTCTAACGTAAATAACCTCCAGCAAGCTGCTGATATGAAAGTTCTAGCTTTCATGGTTCTTTAATTCTAGTGAGGGGGGCAGACTCAAAATAACACAGAGATATGTGATGTGTTAGGTGATGAAATCTGTAGTGAAAAAACAGTACCTGTGAGATGTGAACGTAGTTAAGCAGCAAAATACATAGGAGGTAGGTAAGAAAAGGGAACTCCTGATGTAAAGGCTCAGTGTTAGCTTCCTGAGGGTACTGTAGCAAATTCCTTCAGACTGGGTGCCTTAAAATAACAAAAATTTATTCCCTCAGGGTTTTAGTGGCCAGAGTCTTAGATCAAAGTTTCAACAGGGCCACGCTCCCTCTGGAGGCACGAGTAGAGAATTCTTCCTTATTTCTTTCAGCTTCTTGGTTTCCAGCCACACTGCTCCAGCCTCTTGCCTCTGCGTTCACATTGCCTTCTCCTCTGCCCCAGAGTCTCAGAGGAACCACCACGCTGTTGATACCGTGATTTCAGACTCCAGCCTGCAGAATTGTTAGACAAGTTTCTGTTGTTTAAATCTACCCAGTTTTCTGATACTTTGTAAAGCAGTTGAGCAAATTAATACAGGCAGGTAACTGAACTAGGTGCAGGTAAATCTAGCGCTCTAAAGAACGCATCTAACCATTAGAGACTGTTTAGGTGCATGCAATAGAAAACGCGAATAACAACTTTTCTTTTAAATATATGTATTTTAAAACTTTATCACATAAGAGGTCCAGGGCTGTTATGATGGCTCCAGTTTTTCATTAAATACTCAGGGTCATTCTATTTTACAGCCTCCATAGGGTGTGGTCCCTATCCACTTACTTCTAAGATAGCTGCCAAGTTTAAATGACACACTTCATTTTAGAATGCTGAAAAGAGAAAAGAGCAAGGACAAAATAGGAGTGCCACTTGGACTTGCTACCATTGTAGAACATTCCTGAAAGCACCATGCAAAAATTTCTGGTTCTATCTTGTCAGCTTCTATCTTTCCTCTCTATATAAGGCATAATAGGGAATGTAATGCTGGGGATAATCACTATGTCACTTCAAATAAAATCAAAATTCTATTACTGAAAAAAAAAGTTGAATGGGTGTAAATTGACATTGGGTAGCCTCTGCATATTATAATAAGAATTTGAAATTTTAACAATATAAAAAATTTCTGATGATTTTGAACAGAGGATGCCAAAAATCGACCTGTAGTTTCAAAAGTTAACCTGCATTGTTGTATACAGACCATAAAAGAATAAGTGTAAGAACAAGGAGACCAGTTCAAACATGTAGGCCAACATCAAACATGCTGGGAGCTTAGCCTAAGATGCCCACAGCCTAGGTGAGGAAGAATGGTGAAAATGGATATGATTCAAAGCATATCTTTATGATAAAGTTGACAAGAATGGAATTAAGGTACTTGCTAAAAGGTGGAATCAAAGATGACTGCAAGATATTTTGTCTGATAGACTGGAAAATTGGAATTGCTAAGCACTTACTGAGATAGGCAGATATTGGGAAAGAAACAAGTTTGATGGTAGAAGTCAGGCGGTCTGCTTTGTAATGTTGTTTGAGATGCTACTTACAATTCTAAACATAGATTTTCAATATAAAGAAGAATGTATGAATCTGAAATTTAGAATTATATCAGGATTGAAAATCTATATTAAGGAATCATTATATAATAGATTTTTTTGCTTATTTATGTTATAAAAATGTCAGTATGATAAAACAAATGTCAATTTGCAAAAATACAAATATGAAAGTTTAAGTTAGTCATATTATTATCATTAATGTTTTAATAATAATTTACCAGAATTCTCTATGTATGTATTAAGGTATGCATATAAAATAGATTGTTATGTAGTACACATGCAGAAACTTGTTTTCTTGTAAGTATATAACTTACAGTTGTCATATAATAATGATTATAAAAGGACACATTATGCAGCAAAAGGGCTAAACTCTCTTTGAAAACCAGACTAGAAAAAAGCCTTATTATATGAAAACTTTGCTTATTAGAAAGTGCTTAAATTTGATATTGTAAAATTAAGATCCTATTATATTTCTGAAGGTAGTTATTTAATTTGAAAATAAGATTGTCATGGTTTTCTTCACCTTACCTTTATGACTACAGCTCTCTATGACTTCCCATTTTGAATTGTATTTGAGGATTGCTCTTTGTTTACTTGGCTGTATTTTCTATTCTTGGTGTTTTCTTATGTTGCCCTGTACAAGGTAAGATTTTCAAGCAGTTAAGGTCTTCACAATCTATCTTAGGAGACAAAACATTTCCTTCTGCCATTTTGGATTTTCTACTTAGCAGGAGGTTTGGAGTTGGTGATTTCTTTGCAGCTCGTGGCAGTTGATCCTCAGTAGGAGCAAATGTTAACAGCAGCCTTAAAACTTGAAAATATTATTGTCTGTACTCAGAAATGCCTTTTCATATGAAAACAAGGCTTCCGAATGCTACAGATAGCTGCAGGGATTTAAGCTGTAGTTGAAATAATCTAAATATAGTAGCTAAAAACCATGAAGGTGGTATAGAGGAAACATCATTAAGAGTCCTTCATAAACATTTTTCTTTATTTCCTATAAAAGAAAGGCTTATAATAATAATCAGGTCAAAAATATAAGTATGCATAAATGTGATGACGTAAACTGCACCATTATAAAAACATTTAATTATTTTATGTATGAATAGTTTTATTTTATTTAAATAAAATTTAAAAATAACTTATTTGTACTAAATTTAGTATGAAATTCAACTGAACCTTAGAAATTCTGTACAAGTGAGCAAGTATGGGTGTTTGTCTTGTCCATAATGGAATATATTTCTTTTGTTGAAATAATACAAGCATAATTTTCAAACTAATAATTTGAAGATATGTGTCTCCACTGATTTACCACATTGATGTCATGCAATTAAAATGTAAAATAAATCAGGTAATTATTTTACTTGCCTCTTCTACGTGCATTTGAACAAGTCACTTGATCCCATTTGGTTTCCAGTTTATAAAGTAAAAAATATTATCAATAATAATTAGAGATCTTCAGTGAGAATTTTATAGGAGTCCTCAAAATAAAGTTACATTGACTTTCAAGTGTCTACATTTCAGTAGGGACATTTAGCAGCAATGTTATTGGTCCTGTGTAATGAATCAAATTTTATTTTTGGATTATGAGTGTCGAATGTGTCATTTGAAAACCTTCTTGAATGTTTTATGGTTTAAAAATAGAAACATTGATTACTGTCCTAAAAATATGGACACTGTTTATTATTATTGTTATCATTATTACTAAACATTGATGTTGCCTATAAGGAATAACAAAGTCAGCAAAGTCAATGACCAATTAGAAAAATGACTGGGCAACTGAGAAATACTAATAGGAAAACTAGTACATAAATATTGTAACTAACAGTAGATCTGAAATTGTATTTCCAGATAAACTTAGGCCTGTGAAATAAATGATTTCTTTTGATATATGAATAAATATGACTATATTTATTTCTTTTCTTTTTTTGTGAATTTGAGTGACAAACTATGATCATGGTGGATTTAAATCAATGAAAGAGAAAAACAACAAAATTTGTAATGAGAAAGGAATCCCAAATCCCAAATCAAAGTCATTTTAGAATTGGCAAGCTCAAACCCAATGACCATTTTAAGGATCATATATCAAACAAAAAAAAATTCAATCATTTTCTTCCTAGTAGATCACTTTAGTATAAACAGGACTTAGAGTTTATACTTTAATTACCTAAGTAGATCTTAGCTTTCCCATTCTGGCTTCTTTTTAACTATCAAAAGCATCACTATTTTTCTCCATATCCTAAAGTTTAGATTTGTAAAACATCCCTCCAGTTACATTTTTCTTCATTTTTATTCTATGTCATGTAAATACTTAATGTATCTGAACGGTCTTTTTATGGTCTTTTTTTTTTTTTTTTTTTAAATGAGGTCTTCTCTGTCACCCAGGTTGCAGTAGTGCAGTGATGTAAGCACAGCTCTTTGCAACCAGGACCTACCAGTACTCAGGTGATCCTCTCACCTCAGTCTCCTGAGTAGCTGGAGCCACAGATGCATGACACTACACCCAGACAATTTTTGTATTTTTTTGTGGAGACAAGGTGTGGCCATGTTGACCAGGCTGGTCTCAAATTTCTGGGTTTGAGCGATCTGTCTGCCTCTGATAGGGACAGAAGGCAGGGGAATTCTGGGCAGAATTTCTGGAACCACGGCCCAAATTGAGAACATACATTCTTGTTTTCCTGCTCAAATTTTGCCTTTTCCAAAACCACTGATGGTCCACCCCACTCCCATCCTGTGGATATAAAACCCCCGGGTTCCACCAGAAGAGGAGAGAGAAGCAGCTGTGTGTTGGAGACTGTAGTTGGAGAGCAGTGGCTTTATTTCACAGGGACAACTTAACTTATTGGCATAGTTTCAGAGAGGAGTCTAGTCAGGGATGGCTGGACTCCAGGGGAAGATCATCTTCCTGCTACACCCCCTTTTCAGCTTCCCTTCCTGCTGAGAGCCACGTTCATCAGCAATAAAATCCCTTGCATATACCATCCTTCAAATTCGTTTGTGCGACTTCATTCCTCCTGGATGCCAGACAATAACTCAGGGGCAGGTGCAGAAGGCTGTCACGCTGACCCTCCACTGAGCTGTCAATACTGCCATTTGCAGATAGCAAAGCTAAAAGAGAACAGCACTGACTGTAACACTCCTTCTGGGACTCCAGGGGTCACATGCACCCTGCTAGATCTTAATGCAGGGCCAGTATGGAGTTTGTTCCTGCCAGAGCCGAAAAGCCCACACCCCAGCTCCTACACCAGCTCACATGTATGCTTTCTCCTGTGAGGGGTAAGCACAGCGGGTTTGATTGAGTGGAGTTCTCTCTCTGGTGCCGACGTTGTTAGCTAGTTCCAGTGCTCACATTCCAGTTCTCACCCACAAAGCGGTCAGGGAAATGTCCTGCTTCACCTCGGCCTCCCAAAGCGCTGGGATTACAGGCATAATGCACCATGCCCAGCTTGAATCACCATGTTCACAGGATAAAACATCAAGTTACAACAATAACTTCTCAATTTCCATCATGAATACAGTTTAAACACTATGCCGATGAATAATATGGGACAATATTAGGGCAGTATACCAATATGGGCAGAACTGTTCCCCACCCCCCAAATGCATATGTTGAAGTCCTAATCTCCAATACTTCAAAAGGTGACTGGATTTAGAGACAGGATGTTTAAACCGATAATTAAGGTAAAATGAGGTTATGTTTGTGGGCCCTAATCCAATATGTCTAATAACCTTAAAAGAAGTGGAAATTTGGACACACATACAGAGAAAAGATGATATGAAGACAAAGGGAAAAGACACACATCCACAAGCCAAGAGAGAGGCCTCAGAATGAGATAAACTCTGCCAACACCTGGATCTCAGGCTTCCAGTCTTCAAACTGAGAAAATATAAATTTCTGTTGTTAAAGCCTCCAGTGTGTGGTATTTGTTATGATAACCCACAAACTAATACATTCAATTATCTTAAATCAGAGAAGTTCACTAAAAACTGCTTATCTGTATACAAAGTTCACGATGGAAAACAAAAGAATTCATAGTAGGATGTTTGAAGAATGATAAGGTCATAGGGATGATGTCATTTCCTAACAATCTTTAGCTATGCTCATTTTTATTATTAGATCTGATTTCTTAATATTAATATATAACTATATTACTGCCCTAATATCTATTTATAATCTAAATACTTAGGCTATGTGAGTTGAATGCTGAAATAATTTTAAGCACTGTCCAACGTTATAATGGAAAAACCTTTACCTTCTGCAAAGATTAGCTCTCTTTTTAGATATTGATTCTACTCAGGTGATGGTTGACATGACATATTCATATTGATCATATTTTCAAGAACTTGATAATCAATCTTATAAAACATCATTTCTGATTCAAGCAAGATCCTGTTGTGGTAAAAATATTGATAATCTGCTTAATAGCTCTTCACCAGAGGTTTTTTTTTTTTAATTAAGTTTCTATAATAAATGCCCATATCTACTAATTTTGAAGATGAAGATAAACATGAGCAGAGTAGAAAAATAATGAAACAAAACTGAAGAGGTCAGATTTCTTATTTTAGGTAACAGTATCTAGATGCATTTATTTAGGACAATTATTCCATGATTTTATTCTGTCTCCTTATCTGCAAATAAGGAATTAAATTGTGTGTTTTATTCCTTTCAGTTCTAAATCCTATTATCTATGATCTGTTACATGGGTCAGTAAACTTTTCCTGTAAACAGCTAGATAGTAATTATTTTTGGTTTTGTGGGTCATATAATCTTTTTTGAAAATACTCAACTCTGCTCAGTTCTGCTGTTACAGTGCAAAATTAGCTATAGATAATATATGGAGAAATGAGCATGGCTATGTTTCATAAAACGAAATATAGGCCAGATTTGGTCTCTGTGCTTTAGTATGCTGATCACTACTTAATGAGGTTTCTATACCACGATTCACAACCTCCCCACACCTAGTCAAACAAAACAAACACATACATCTACAAAAGGCAAATAAAGCCCATGATCCTTGTGTCATTGGTAAATACATATAGTGAAAATTTGTTCAAATACTTGATTAGGCAAGTTATAAAACTGTAAATTCAAAATAATAATAAATATGAGTAGTAACAAATATACTTAGTCACATTTCACCATGCAATTATAAGTTAAAGTACAAATGAGATAATGGTTACCAATATAAGTTTAGTAAACATTAAAAACTGTGAATAGTACTGCTTCTCTAGCACTGTAGGAAAAGCAAACTGTCATACATGGCATTTGAAGGAGTAATTTATAATAGCTTTCTTGAAAAGCAATATAATTACTTATTAAAATTAAAAATAGATGTTAACATTGAGCAAATCACTCAAAAAGAAACTGATAATATCAATATTCCCCCAATTATAACATAAATTGAATATATAGTTTAACATTTTCTGTTACAGAAAACATACCCAGATGTCTTATGTTTAAAAGGGCTGACTGTCGTTTTATTTCTTGTAATATCTTGATCTGGTTTTGGTATTAAAATAATGAGGATCTCTTAAAATTATATGGGAAATATTTCTTCATCTTCTAGGTGTTATATCTTCTGTATGTAAACAGATAGATATGCCATATATATGTGTTGGAAATTTCAATTATCCTCAAAGTGATATGTAGATTCAAAGAAAAACCAATAAAAACATGATAATTTTTATAACTATTTACAAGATATTTCTTACATTTCTGTAGAAAAACAAAGAAATATCCAAAACAATTTTGGAAATAAAAAACAAAGTTGGAGGACTCACACTACCTGATTTCAAAGTCTACTGTGAATGTTACAGTAATCAAGACAATGTGGTACTAGTGAAGGACAAAGGCAATGGAATAGAAGATTGAGTGTTCAGAAATAGACCCACACAAATATGATCAGTTTGTGTAATTTTTTAAACAAAATTATATAGAACTGAAAGGTCATTCTTGAGATTCTTTATGAAACCAATTTTGTTATCTTCCTTTCCAAAAGAAAGAACAAGGAGAAGGGAAAATGCATTAGTCCATTCTCATACTGCTATAAACACATACCAGATAGTGGGTACTTTATAAAGAAAAAAGGTTGAATTGACTCACAGTTCTGCCTGCTGTACAGGCTTGTGCTTTTGGTAAGGACTCAGGAAACTTACAATCTCCCTTAGGGCTCTATCTCTGTCTCTGGTTCTTCCTGCACTGATGTGGTTGTGGGACAGGCAATGAATGCAGGGGATGCAGCTCACGGCCTTTCTTCCTTGAGTTTGTTGTTCCTTTTTGTGTGCTTCTTATCCTTTATTAAAAATGTCTTGCCTTTTAAAAAATTTTGTTTCTTTAAACTTTGGTTGTGGTTCAAATTCTCTGGTAGCGGTAGGCTTGGAGTTGGGCTTTCAGCCTTTCTCACTGGTACAGTAAAAACTACCTTATAGCGGCTAATGGGTGACTTAGACTAAACAGGGCTGAAGATTGCTTTGCTTTGTTGTCTGGTTGATGAATCATAAAATCCTTAAATAGATATAGAGTATGAGGCTCTCCTTATGGACTGAGACCTTGCTGAGGCTGTTTTGTTTTTGTCTTTTTGGGTTCCGGAGTCAGATGCTGCTGCTGCTCCTCTTAGGAGAGGAGTCGAGTGGGGAAGAAAGAGGAAGGGGCTTAAGGTGATCTGAGAAGCTCCAGCTTGTAGTGATGGCGCATGTCATTTGCTTGTTATGATGATAAGGCCTCCTGGGTGAATCAGCTTAGAAAAGGATCTCTCTAATATTTTGATAATAAAGAAGGCAAATACTCCTGGGGGACTGGGAAGCTTCTCTGAGAGGTGAAGAGTGGGAGATCTTGAATTTCTGCTGTGCAGACCGTGATTTCCTTCACTTAAGAGACACTTTTAAAGTATGGTATCGAGGAATGAGGAGTTTTGGGTAAGGGAGTTGCTGGAGGTAACAGCTAGTACATTTACCTTTGAGGACTTGCTGAAGAAGATAATCTGCTAACTTTTCCTGGAGTAGATTTTTTCTTGGAAGGTTTATTTGGGGATGACCTGGAAGAGATGTGGAGAACAATGAACTACTTCCAGGTAAGGATATTGACATCTCACTAAAGATCTCCATATTTTATGCGTCCGACAGGAAACATTTGTCTTTAGTAAAGTTATCTTTTGAAGAATTGCCATCTTCTTGAACTAGGTCACCTCTTAAGCTGATGTGATCTTCATTAAAATCAATGGCCCTGGTGCAGGTGAGTATGAAAAAGAAAAAAAAAAAAAAAACAGCTACAATATATCTGGAACCCCGATTTGGAACATGACTGAATAATTTTTTTGTTGTTATTTTCTGTTTCAATTTTATTCCAAGAGAACATTCTCTATACTCTGACACAGGTTTAGGTTTGGAAACCTTTAGAATATCACTAATAAAGGTAGTTTTTTGTACCAAATTTTGTTTTCACTTTCAATGCAGGTTTTGAGTATGCTGGATTTCTCCTCTTTAGGAAAAAATAAAAAATTTAAAAATTAAAAAAAAAAAAAAAAAAGGGCTCTCCAGCTCTTGATTCTGTGGAAAGAAGATCAAGAGTAAATGCCCTGTCTCTGTTTCCTGACATGGAAAGACGGTCTGATAGGGGAAGACAATCTGGATTAGTATCTTCTTAGGCTTCTAGAACTGTTTTATTTTTTAATTGCTGCTTTCCTTCTTTTCCTTTTTTGTCTTATGTTTGTCTTCTTCATGCTTTTTCATAGATGCCAAATGTCTTGGTCAATCTATACCTGTTTTATTTATTTTTCTTTGATTTCTTTGAAAGTAAAATGGATCCCAGACATATTTTTTTTGTGTGTGTAACAGCACTAGATATAGTTCTCCAATAAATTTTCTAGCATTTTAATTACAAAAATCCAGTCAGATTGATTTGCATTATTTTGGAATTTGGAGCCTTCACCCACAACTGGTTGAATATAAATTCAATCACAGTATCATTTTCTTTTTTTTTTTTTTTTTTTTTTTTTTG